>NC_140177.1:61036527-61139027 GCF_963971535.1 Notolepis coatsorum | reverse complement strand
ACATTCATGTTATGAGTGGGTGTGCTACCCTGTAGCAAGATGGCTGCCATGTGGCAACGTCGGTCTCCGTTGGCCAGCAGCGCGGGTGAGTCATCTAGTCTTTATATATATCTATGATTCAACATGCCTTCCAGGCTCTTTAATTGAACACAGAGTCTCAGATGCAGAGCATTCAGCATGCCTTCCATAATTGAACACAAAGTGTCATGCCTATGATCGACCACTAGGGTCAGAGTTGCTAACTGTATGGAAGCATGTTTTCAAATTCAGATACATGTTTTCAAAACTTCTTTTGTTTGTGATCCCCTAAATAGATAATGTTATGATACAGGGTTTTGTACTCATCTCCATCATGAGCCTGAAGTCTTGCACTGTTTGTATGAGGATATGGCACAGCTAAGCACCCAAGGAACATTTGTGAACAGTTGTGCCAAGGAACATTTCAGGTTTTCCATTTTGCCATCAGCCATCCATCTCTACAGTGCCTCCTGTCACGACGGTACTATCATTTCAGTCAGATAGGATGCTAGTCTGCTGAGACTATTTCAGCCTATCGTCATACAATATTCTTTTTATACTCACTTATTTCTGCACATGTGTATTTGGTACACATGTATACCTCTTACACATACAGTATCTATATGTGCAATAGTATTACACATGTACAGTAAAATAATATAATTAAAACTCAAATGGTACTGTATACATAACTCTGTTCCTATCTGTAGATGTTTGCTGAGCCCTGTAAATAGGTCAGTAGAAGATTGGAATCATGTGCCTAAACATGTGTATATAATGACATGTTATATTTGCTTTTGAACATTCTCTTCCAACCATTGCCAAAAGGGTAATACAGTTTTCTCTTATCTCTTATCATATCTCAACTGTAGGCCTACAGATCTTGAGCAGGATTTCAGGATAGAATTCCCTCGTATTGCAGTGATTTGGATTTCATCAATCCAGTTGATTGTTTGAAAAGTGAACCCATTCTCACTTTATGAGGACAAGCTGTCAAAGTCAAGACGTTTGACCGTGATAATCACTGAAGTTGAGGTGGGAGGAGCTGATTATTCTGAAGAAAAGAGCAACAAAACAAAGTTAGAGTACATGTCTAGGCTTCATGCCAGGCTATTCTTCCCCCTGGCACAGCTTAGAACCTCTAGTCTACATTATGATTGGACAGCTTGCTGCTCACCAGACCAATCAGTGAGCAAAGTAACTTTTCTGTTGTGGGGGCAAGTGGGATGTAGGTAAAAGGTCTCATAACAAAGTGACTGCCCTTCCCCCACACCAAAACGGGAGGACACACAAAATAAATATTTATATCGCTGAAGTCTGGATGCAACCCTCTTCTAATAAAAACGTGGTTGACTAAAGCTTCTTTCTTTTCTAAGAAAGTAAACAAAATGGTCCGGTCTGTTAACTTCTGTAACTCTCTTCCCTTTCCTATAGACTTAAGAGAGGACAGTGTCAGCTAGAATAGTGCTGAATTGGCCCAGTGTACACAACACTCTGCAAAGCTCAATAGCAGTGACGTGTTTGTTGCGTCCATAACCCTTGCGTTTTTTAAGAATGTGATAAATCAAGAGTGTTACTGTATCTTTAAAATAGCCTTATAACCACTGTTACATTGCAGAGGCATGACTTGGCTCAAGCACTACAGCGTGAGAGCACACGTGTCTGCTAGTAGTGCTGGAATATTGCCATTAGCCTAGGACATTTTTGGGAGTACTCCTGCCCCATGAGAACACAATGTGCTAAATGTTCTCCTAGGACAGCCTTGAAAACTTAGCAGGACACAGGCCCAGTGTGACGAGTTTGGGGCGTTTGGGGGCCAAGAACGTATGCCAAGCGCAACCTCCGCAGAAGTTTCCTTAAGCAGGGTCAGAGTCTCCACTGTCCCAACTGGAACATAACAGTTTATGTAATTCAAGTCATGTAGCCCACATGTTACTGGCTTTAGACTCATGCAAACAAGTCTCATAGTAAAAACAGTCCACTGGAAAATGTTGTCACATAGCAGACAAACACAGCCCTTATAGGCTCATATTGTTGATTTAGCTGCTTCCTAATGGCACCCATAACTCCTCTGCTTGCAGACTCCACAGCTTCTTATCAACTAGTCTGCTCCCGAGTTGTGGAAAGGAGGACATGTAAATAACACATTCAGTGTTTGCCATGTTGATTCTCAACACATTCATGAATTCATGAAACTGGATTTACTTGAGTCAAGAACCAAAAAGGAGGCAAGTTGTGGTAAAAATAAACGTTTTAAATGTTTCAATAAAAAACACTAGGTTCAGTAAATTGAGGTTTTACCAAATCAGGTGCATTACAATATCATAGCAGTTGACAAAAGGATAAAACTCCTTTATGAGTCTTAAAGGAACTCTACAAATGGCATACAGACGGAACCATCACATGTTCAAACAGAATACTGGGTCCAGACAACTACATAGTGTTCTATACAACATGACCCAGAGAGTCCAAATCTGAAGACATTAAATGTTGCCATTTAAAAATAAAATGCTTCTCAAAATAAAATCAAAGAATTAGTAACATTGAAGACTGGAATAGTTGAGAAAAGGCAGGTCAACATACATTAACAGTATACAAACTAGCCATAGATTAAGAAATTACACATGCCGCCCAGCATCAGCAGCTCTACTCGTCAGTGTCCGTGTGCTTTAGTTCATTTTAGTCATTAACAGACATAGGGAAGGGTACATTGTAAAACAAGATTTTTAACAGCATGTTACAAAAGCCAGTCCCTTCTAATGAGGGGAAAGACATACCCTGCCAATACCACGCCCTTAACTACCAAGGTTAAGACAACCTTGTCATGGCTAGTTGACCAGCCAACTTTAAGCTATTTAGAAATCACAGGTTAAATCATTTGTGAAAAAAAAATGAAAAGAAGACAAATAATACAGTACTAGTATGACTTTCAGCCACTTAGAGAAAAGAGAAGGTTGGGGGGGAGGGTGCTGGAGGGTAGTGGTTAGGCCCGGGGCTCAGTCCAGGGAGGTATACAACTAATAGTCCGCCGGCTCGTCTCCCTCCTCACCAAGCAAACAGGTGCGGATGAGGGCCTCGGTCACGGCGTAGGGGTCGCAGTTGGCCGACGGGCGGCGGTCCTCGAAGTAGCCCTTCTTCTCCTGGCCAACGGTGCGCGGGATGCGGATGCTGGCGCCGCGGTTGGCGACGCCCGCGGAGAACTCGTGGATGTTTGAGGTCTCATGGTGGCCGGTCAGGCGGCGAGCGTTGTCCAGCCCCCCCTTGGGGTCGTAGGCACGGATGTGGTAATTGTGCCTCTTACCGAGCTTCTCGATGGAATCCTCGATGGCTCTGAAAGAAGAAATGAAGGGGTTAGAATTTCTTAATTTTTTTTTCTTTTTTTTTTAAAACACATTTCAAGAAATAAGAAAATCCAGTGGCAGATTTCTCAACGCTTTAATAATGTGTGACCATCTGACACTCACTTCAATCCACCCTCATCCCGCATCTCTTTCGTGCTGAAGTTTGTATGGCATCCAGCGCCGTTCCAGTTCCCAGAGATTGGCTTGGGGTCAAAGGAGGCCACCACTCCAAAGTCCTCACAGACGCGGTGCAGAATGAAGCGTGCCACCCACAGATGATCACCCATGCTGATGCCCTCACATGTCCCGATCTGAAACTCCCACTGAACACAAAAACAGGTTTTTAAGTTATTTTACTTTGAATTAGTCCAACTGCTGTTTAAAATCAGTCTTACCATAGGCTGTTAAGCAACACAAATTAATTATATATATATATATATATAGACTAAATTTTCAACTGTAAGAAAAAAAGCTGCAAGAAAACGGTAAATGTCTGGCATCAATGGTTGCCAAATACTTACTGTCAAATTACAGTAAAATCAAATACATTTACAGATTACAACCTTTATTTAATGGTTAATATTTTGATAAAAGGTAATTTACTGTATTTTTATGGCATTTACACTTAAAGTAGAAAAACAAAAGTAATCTGTAAAATAATAGTGAATTTCCTGTGATATTTTTTTTTATAGTGGGGTTAAAAATTACCTGTGCAGGCATCACTTCAGCATTCGTGCCACAGATATTAACTCCAGCATACAGGCAGGCTTTGTAGTGGGATTCTACTATGTCCCTGCCGTAAGCTTTGTCTGCTCCCACTCCACAGTAGTAGGGACCTGCAAGCAAGACATGGTTAGATCATCCTCCACATTTAGATACAGTAAGATTATCATACTATAATAATAGTCACATACACGAGTAGAAACATTTGTCCGTAGTCTACCACACAAGATCCTTCACCTTGAGGTCCAGGGAAGCCGTTAGACGGCCAGCCAAAAGGGTGTCCATCTGTGCCAAGGATGGTGTACTCCTGCTCCATGCCGAACCAGGGTATCTGATCGCCCACCATCTCCATGACCTTCTGACATGTCATTCTGAGGTTGGTTTCTGTGTGGAGGAATGTCTCAAAATTAGACACAAAAAAGGTTGTATAGCCAAATAAAGGTTTGTATCGTGCTTGCATTTCCATGTTACCTGCAGGCTTGCGGTTGTACTTCATCACCTCACACAAGACCAGCTTGTTGGGATCTTTCCTGAATGGATCACGAAACATTGCAGAAGGAATCAGATACATGTCACTGTTGGAACCCTCCGATTGGTAAGTGCTGGAGCCGTCAAAGTTCCATTCTGGCAGATCTACAAAGGAGAGCAAAGACGACATTAAGAACTGGCAGCTCACTGACTACCGACAACATACCCGGTATGTTGAAAGCAACCATGAAGTGAAGAACACAGCAGATTAAGCGTTTAGACTATACGTACCCTCAATGCTCTTGGGTTCCGAATCAAGCGTTCTGGTTTTGCACCGGAGCCCCTCTCCGGTTCCATCGATCCAAACGTACATGGCCTGAACTTTATCTCCCTGAGGGAGATCCATGTACTGCTGTTTAACAGCTTTACTCAGAGTGGCGCTGGAGGACGTAGCCATCTTATTTCCTATAACACACCTACGGATGAAATGGAGAAATGTGACGCTTATTATCCAAGCACACTCAAGCACATGTTGCGGAACATCGTGTACTAAACTCCGTATGTTTTTTCCTTTCTTGTTTTTCTCCAGAAAAAGCAAATGCATGCACTAGGAACTAGTTATGGAACTTGAGTATGTTCTGTTCCATTTCGAAGACAAAACAAAAGGGGATCGAGCCCCCCCCCCCACACACGTCACACACAGTGAGACAGACTTCATCCCTGCATCATCTGGTCAATAATTTAACATACGACATGTATCACACTAGTATATAGAATGTGGTCGTGGTATAGGTTATATATGAGCTGTCATCATTCACACTACCATGATGACAGCTCATATAACCTATACCAACTCATTCTAAATCCTACTGGATATTAAACCCCATTCCCAACCACAAGCCCATGTCATGTTGAGCAACTTAAAACTACACGCGTCAATTCACCAAAATGGTTACAATCTCCAATCTCGCTACCATGAGGCAGCGTTACATGATCATGTACTTCTATTGATGCTCACCATCACCTGGCTAGAAGCCCATAGCATTCAAGATGTAATGTAACACAAGCCCATATAGCATTCAACACATCAAAGATGTATATCCAAGTAAATACACTAGTATGCCTAAGCAAAACAAAAGTAGCCTGAATTTAGACTAATTGTTAAAGGTCGAATGCAATGAATCAGAGCTCAACACCTAGGCTATGACCAGTATTGTAATCAGTAGAAAAACGACATATTACCTGGAAAAACGAGGAAATGGGAACAAAAAAAAGGTAACGGACTAGCAGGTCCAGTTTACTGTCGTTATATGTATCTCATTCTGCGATTCTACAAGCCTGGACGCTGGCGCATTTATAAGAAGACGAGCTTGGACAACTTGTCTGTGATTGGTCAGAGGAAGCTTGGTGTGTTGATCCCAAGGTGATTGAAAGCACGATCATTGGGTAGAGGGTTCAGACTGACGCCCTCTATCTAGTTGGAAACGCGCTATGTGTAACCAAAGATGGTAGATAAGAAAAGATAATGCATTCAAAGACGCGCCAGTTACTTGGGTAACAATGGGACAGTTCTGGTCTCCTAAATGGACCTTTACATCCGCTATACATTCAGACGGCAAATCTGTGTTTTTGTTTTTTCCGCGACCGCGCCTACATTTGGTGGAAAACAGACACCGTTCCTATTGATCGCTATTGTATTTAGACTGTAACAACATTTGGGGTTGCTCACGTGATGCATTTGAGGAAATGACTCGGAGTTGCGCAGTCTCCTCTCGGATCGATCTCTGGTGTAAATACTGTAACTAGTGTACTACTAGCGAAAAGCTACTTGTCTCAGAAATGTTCTGAATCGGAACCGCCATAGCCAGACTACAATATACTGTAACATTAGCCAACACAGAATGTCCAGAAGGCATATACACAATCAAAGTACCAATAATGTTACTATATAAATCATTTTGCTGTATTTTTATTTAATTTTAATTTTATTGTATTTAGTTTCATCACATAATTATGGCAAACGTTTAGCAAAACATGTAGAGTCTGCTTCTAATAACTCACATGTAGTCTACAGTCCAGGACGCCACCATGTGGTAGAAATATGGCTGAGATGTAGTGCACATTCATAGGACAGACTGTACACTAACATCCCTTGTCAGTACACCTACAGCACAAGCTACTCTGGTAACGGTACTCTGTATTATTTGGTACATAATCTTGCAAGAATGAAATAGCTGCATATCCTCACAGGAGGCAGCAGCCACAGATTTGTGATCAATTAATCCAAGCCTATTGCTGTCTGACAGGGAGCTCGTCTCAATATTTAGTTCCACCTATTATGATGCAGGCCTCCCTGCCTATTGTGATATCCAGAGCCATTTATTACCATATTTTATCATTCTTATTGGTAATGGTAGGCTAATGGTAAATTATATAGTGATTCTTCGACTCCTCCAACCACATTATGTATCACACATTGACCCTTTTCATCGCGCATCAATGGCGAAGGCAGCCATGCAAGGCACCAACCAGCTCAAGAACCTTCATATTCCTACCAAATAGCCGCTCTACCTCCTGAGCAGTTGCTGCCCCATTATGGTAATAAAGAGTATTCCATTTTCACTGAACAATCTATATTTAGAACTTTAGGAATCTTGCAGATATGACATGATGCTCAGTTTCCAGTGTGAAAATATGTATATATTTTTGTGTGTGATCTTTTCCCCCCTCCTTTTTCCTCCGTTTTTCTCCCATCCCAATGTTAGTCGTTATGCCAATTCCCAATCCCCTTCCTGGTCGCTGCGCACCTACCCGCTACGGTCGGTCTGGGAGAGTGGAGGCTATCACATGCTTCCTCCAACACATGTGTAGCCAATCAACCGCTTCTTTTCACCTGGCAGTGCGGACTCTCACTGAGAGGGTGTAACGTGTGGAAGGATCACACTACCCCCCTTAGATCCTTTCCTCGCTGAGCAGGCGCCCCGACCGAACTGTAGGAGTCGCTGTTTACAACGACCAGGACCCACCCACCAGCTTTCCCACCCCTAACACTGCCAATTGTGTTAGTATGAACGACCAGCCAAGCTGGTAGCAATGCCGACAGCTGCGCTTGAACCCTGAAAATATGTATTATAATCTAATTGTAGCTAATCCATCTTTAGGAGGGGGTTGTACTACAATATTGGCAGACCTTTTTGCAGATAACATGTTTGTGGATTTCTTCAACACATACATGATTTATGTATCCATAAGAAATACTGTCCTTTATGTGAAATTATTAGCAATGTTTAACTTTTCTGTCTTTTCTGTAACATTATAATGCTTCCATTACTGTAATTGTCCTAGGTGTTTGTACTTAAAATCTGAAATTAAATGGTATCTGTGTCCAGACATTTTATGGGTTGAGGTAAAATTATGTAAACACACTACAGTTTCATATTTCATTTGGTTGGCTAGAAAACATAGCCTATAATATTTACCACATACTCATATGCTTACATGACCTTTTCAGGTTGCAAGGAAAACTGTTGTTTTACCAATGGATGAGTTGCCATTGGTTTCCATTCTTCAAACAAACAGAGCTTCATCACTCTTTCTTATGTTATATTATCATACTGGCCAATCGCGTCTCGCTCTTCGCCATAATGAGATAACTCTTATAGGGGCGGCTACGTGGCATAGTGGGCAAGGCGCTCGCCACAATTGACGGAGACGCTGGGCTTGCCTGTTCGAGCCCAGCGCTCCACTTTGCTTTCAGTTTAGCTGGTTGTTCATACTAATACACATTGGCCGTATTAGGGGGTGGGAAACTGATGGGTGGGGATCGGGCGTTGTGGACAGCGACTCCTACAGGTCGGTTGGTGCGCCTGCGCAGTAGAATCAGGAAGTGTCGGGGGCAGCGTGAGCCTCCCACGCGTTACTCCTCGCCACTGAGAGATCGAGCTGCGCAGGTGAAAAGATGCGACTGCTGTTACCTCAAGTACCGGAGGGGACTTGTGCTATGTATGACTTAGTCCACATTAGGGATGTGCATCTCCATCACAAGGCCGATGCGATGCGCATCTCGATACGGTGCCAACGATACGATACATTAACGATACATTTGAAGCACCGGGCGATGCAATGCGATACGATTCACCCCCTGTTGAGATACGATACGATTCGATACGATTTGATTCAACATAATGCGATTCGGGGCGATACGATGCGATTCAACACGATGCAAAATAATGATACAATTTTATGGTATGACAGAGGATTTGGTTGTATTCCTTATATGCAGCTTATATTATTATTAAAAATAAAATAATCTACTGTAAGACAATTTATATAAAAACTCTTGGGTGCCTAAGAAGACTTTTGCATAAACTGTCTTTTCTATCCACTTTAGCTAAAAACACACACACAATGTACTACTGTGAGACAATAATAATCATACACAAAGGGATAATGGCTTATAGCAGACTTAAATGATTTTATAATATTTCAGATAATGAAATTAAATGTTTATCATCAACTATCCAATTAGTATTTATATTGTAACGTTTGGCCACATTAAATCATTGAACAGAGAGAGAGAGAGAGAGAGAGAGAGAGAGAGAGAGAGAGAGAGAGAGAGCCCGTCTGAGTCGCGTAGTTGATGATGTCACACACTAGGCTAGGATCGGATGTCAACAGAACACACACGGAGCCAGCCTGGATAGCCTGCTGCATGAAGCGATATAAAGAAACCAATAGCCAATAAATGTGAAGTTATCTTTGAACCTGTTGTCAAGCGTCTTCAATATACCCCCCCCCCCCTCCTCACTAATGGAACTGGTGTTGCATTAGTTAGTTAGTTAGACACTGTAGTTTAGTTTAGCGTTAGCTGAACGGCTAACTGGCGTTAGCCAGAGGAAGCCCAATTCTATTCATGTCCTCGACTTCCACTGTTTGTTGTTGTTAACTGTGACGCGGCTCTCGCCTTCTGTATTAGTAGTATAGTATCAGCTGTGTGCAGTCACAGTGCACTGCTGACAGAAGTGGATGAGAGGAAATTATATTAATGCATCGGTTTTGACCGACGCAAAGACGCTACAACAAGATGCATCGCGAGTTCAACCTGAGTTCTAGCCGGTGCGCACATATTCCACCGGTGCACGCGCATCGTGAACGTGCATGCCGGCACACCGATGCAAATCGATGAATCGTCACATCACTAGTCCACATTGCAGCCGGCTTGTGGGAGGCAAGAAACAGCGTTCGTGACAGGGGAGGGTTGAATTGGATGATACGAAATTGGGATGGGAGAAAAATATAGAAAATGGGAGAAAAAGTGGATAAAAAAAAATTAGATAACTCTTATCTCCTAGCACCTACTCATGAACAAACAAATGCACCTGACCAGGCCACGCCCCAGAGTCCTCCTATAAGACGCCGGACATGGTCACACTCTACCTTCCTCTTTTTTTGTTTCCAACATGGACGCTGCAGTGCACTCCATGAACTAGTTGTTATGAAATGCAGAGAGAAATTACACAATGTTGGGTTTTCGCCAGAGATTCACCAGCCCCTGGAATCTTCTCGGCACATCCTAACAGCGCATCAGGCCTGTCCTGGGGTTTCCTCGTCTCGTGACAGCGGACCGAGGAACGTCGCGCGGCGGCTAGCTGTCGGGCTAGGTCGCGCACAGGTAGGGCCTGCGCTGCCACTGCCAGGCATTAATGCTAGCATTTGTGATACTGCTCGTTGTCCCGTGAGACAGCCGAGTTGTGTATTGGCGCGAGGGGCAGGATATTTGGGAAAACATGGTCGTCATGACTCTGTTTTGGGTGTTTTCCCAGCTATCCTAGTGCGCGCGGATAATGCTAATGCTACAATGCTGGGTCTCCGTTCTTGTTCCCCGCAAAGGGCTGTCTTTTCTAAAAGGTCTTCCCTCCTCTTAACCATTCATGCTGACGGTCAATCGGTGTCTACTGTTGGGAGTTTTGACGGGGGCTTGTTTACCATTTCATGGGTGGATGGGCTGAGGCCTAGGGCTGGTGTGCTTTTTGTGAATCTATGAATTGTGTGCAGGACTGGTGTTTCTCTGGTCTGCATCCCCTTAACATTTGTGTGTATGGGCTAGCCCATTCTGCAGTGTGTTAGTTTTCGTTCATTTATTCATTTACCCCTTCATGGGTGCACACCACAGTGGAGGTTGCTGCATTCCTACTAGTGAGGCAGTGCTTCACTAGTAGTAGTTTTTTGTTGCAGCCACCACTGGTCCTCCGTGCTTGTGAAGCAGGTGGCATCAGTCCTTTGCCTCTGACATGGTGGAACGGGGTCCCGCCCGGCCGACGCCATGAGGCGAGTCGGCCCGGCAGGTGGCTGGTGGGCTGTTAAGCCTATACCGCCACGGTATAGAATTAGCAGCGACTAAGGGCCTTAGGGCCAGCCGACGTCGAAACATTGTGCGAGGTTTTGAGGTTATTAGCTTTGACCTAGCTGCAAGCTATAACCGCAGGGAGGGCTAGGATGCTGTCAACGCTTGTTTACAGACATCTTGTTTGGATCAGTCTCCCCTTGAGGAGGAGAGATGTTTTTTCCCTCCTCAGGGCTCCCCTCTCCGCAGAGGGACTTTGGTCTTTCCGCAGGAGCGCGGGCGGTATTTGACCTAGGCCCCACACCGCCTCACACTGCGCAGCCAGAGGTGAGGGCGCGGCCTCGCCAGTAGCTGTGGCGAGGCCCTCAACCAGCGGCCATGTTTCCCCCGCCTGAGGTACCCTGGACACAAAGACAACAGGTGATCGCAAGGCCGACAGCCTTGGCGGCCGAAGGATCGGCTACATTAGATGAGCACAGCCTAAAAAACCGTCGCCGTCTAGCTGTGTCTAGCTCGCTCTCCGGTCACTCCCCCCCCCCAACACCAGCGGGATAAGGGCTCTGATTTGTTTCCTTTGGCTGCGGGCCGCGTGCCTTCAATGAAGCGCAATCGGCCCCATGTTTCGCTTCTCATGGGGACAGGGGAACCCACCCTATCGGGCAGTGTGGGGACCTCACGTCTTGCATGTCCAGCTGTAGAACAGTTCCTCAGCAATCCATTCAGTGTTCAGTGGGGGAGCTTTTGTCACCCAGTGTGATGTCATCTTCCCCCGTATCAAACCGGCCCTTTCTGTCGGGGTCCCCCCTTGGGTGCGATTATTTCGTTGGTAGTGTCAGGGTGCGGTGTCCCAGCTCCACGAGACGCCCTGCTCGCGCGGTTGGCGAGTCCAGGGTTGGCAACGCACAGCGGGTGGGACCGGGCCGCCTATCTACGGTTTCTGGCGGACCAGCGCCAAGTGGCGGTGGGTGCGCTTGGGATTATCATCACATATGGCTACAGCAGTGCCATATGTCGAGGTGGATGAAGAGAACGCTGAGGCGGGGTTTTGTGTTTACGGGTTTGGTACAGACCCTATTGTCGGGGTCAACAGCAGTGACAGCTCTGGCCGACGAGATCCAATCTCTGTGGGCGAAGCTAGCCATCGTCGTGGTCCCAAAGGAGGACGCGATGCGTGGCATTTCCTCCTGGTGTTCTCTGGTGCCCGAGAAATCAGGGGGGGGGGGGGGTGTCAGACCCATACTGGACCTGTCCCATGGAAGGTTCAGAATGTTGACCGTCTCCCACCTGTTAGACGCTGTCAGGTGGGGGCCTGGTTCTCCTCCATAGACCTGTAGGATGCGTTCGCATCCCGATCTTCCATCCTAGGGCTTACCTACGCTTCCTTTGCAGGGCTTAGCGTACGAGTACCAGAGGCTGCCGTTCGGCTACTCTCTGGCTCCCCGCATCTTCACCAAGTGCGTGTAGACCGCACTGGGGCCTCTGCTTTTAGTTATTGTGTTCATTATTATTTTATCAGTTTATGAAGACATCCTGTTTGACGTGAGGGAAAATAAACACCATTTTCCCAGTAAAGCTGCCTGCACGTATCATTGGGACAAAGGACTGTTTTGGTATGAGACCAGGAGTAGAACGGCGCGTCAGCCAGTCTAGCTGCGGGATCAAAACTGCTCAGTAGCTCCGTATAGACGGGAGCTCCTTTAATAGGGGTTATGAATTGTATTCTGCCCTGGACGACGTTCTGGTCCTTGGCCGGTCAGGGTAGATCGCCAGGTCTCATACCAGGCAGGTGGTGTCTCATCAGCCTGGGTTTTGCTGTAGACTGGAAGTAGAGTTCTCCTCTTCCCAGTCAACGGGTGGAGTACTTGGGCTTTTTCTAAGCTCAAGGTCTATATAAGGGCATCCCTCTCAGAGCGGCGACGAGTGGTTGGGTTCTCGGCGCGCTCAGGAGGTTCTGTCCTAGGACGGTTACGGCGCTGTCCGTGATGCGCCTGCTGCTGGGGTCCCTCTTGGCCTCCTCTTCATGAGGAGGATGCAGAGGTGGTTTTTTCCAGTATGGAAATGGACCCGGTGTGAGACATATGGAAGCGGCTGAAGGTTCCCATGTCAGTACTGGGGGACCTCGTCTTCTGGGGAGGGTCTGGTGCCCTCACCTGCGGGGTCCCCTTGGGCAGCAGGCTGTCACACGTTCACCGACGCCTCCCTCATGGGATGGGGGGGGGACGTGTCGCACCAACGCAGTAGGGGGCAGCTGCCATGCTGCCCGGTCTGCGCTACATTCAATCTGTTGGGATTGAAGGCAGTCCTTCTGGTCCTCAAACGGCTCGACCACCTTGTGGTGGGCAAGCATGTTTTGGTCAGCACGGACAACACGATGTCAGCGTTGTATATTGTCAGACAGGGTGGAGTGCACTCCCCCCGTCTGCACCGGGCGGCGGTCGGGCTCTGGCTATGGGCGTTCTCCATCTGCTCTGCCTGAGGGCTCTCCACATCCCCGGCAGGGTGAATGTGGGTGCAGGTGTGATGTCGCGGGCGGTCCTCACCCTGACGAGTGGGGATTACATCCAGACATAGTCGGGCAGGTCTGGGACCGATTCCGTGGCCGTCCGGGATTCTGTACTCTTTCCCCCCTTACACCTGATAGCTCAGCTGTTGGGGTGGGTACGTCGGGAGCGTGGGACTTGGTCCTGGTCGTGCCGGGCCGGGGCTCAGCTGTGTGGTCCCCGGCCCTGATTCAGCTCTTGGTGGCCCGCTGTGGCCTGTTCCGTGGTCACCGCGGGCCCTCTCTCAGGTACGCGGAACTCTGTTCTGCCTTCCTGTTCTGGGGCAGCCTCTAGGCTTGGCTGCTGACAGTGTGAATCTGGTGGGGATGCGTCTTGACTATTCTGTGGTTAACGCTATCCGGTATGCGCACGCTCCGTCCTCTACCGCGGCTTATGCTGGGGAGTGGCGTATGGTCGAGTGTGGGGGCGGAACGTTGTTCAGCCACCCTCTCGTGGGACGTTCCTGCTTGGCGCTCTGCGTCTCAAGCCTGTGGAACGTTCTCTGTCTCCGAGTGGGACCTGCAACTGGTCCTGGGCCGGTTGTCGGAGGCCCCGTTTTGAGCCTCTTGAGCAGGCGCCATTGCATCTGCTGTCTTGAAGACCGCGTTCTTTTTGGCCATCACCTCCGCTAAACGCGTGGGTGAGCTGTGTGCTCTCTCGGTGCGGCCTGAGTGCCTGTCTATTCGGGCCAATAGCGGTGCGACTCTGAGGCCTAATCCAGTCTTCGTGCCAAAGAATATCCGGAGCTCTTTTCGCTCCAGGGATATTGTGATTCAGGCGTTTCATCCACCTCCTCACACTAGTGGGTTAGAGGCGAGCCTTCATCTGTCGTGTCCTGTCCGTGCTTGGGGTTTTACCGCAGTCGGACTCGGGATCTCAGGGCTGCCGATCAACTTTTTGTTTGTTACGGTGGCCCTTGCGCTGGTAAGGCACTGTCCAAGCAGCGCCTGTCACATTGGTTGTGTGAGGGCATTGCCCTTTGCTACACGTTGGCTGGACAGGTCCCCCCTGGAGGTGTCAGGGCGCACTCCACTCGGTGGAGGACTTCTGTGCTGCGGCCTCCTGGTCCTCCCCGGGTCCCTTCGTTAAGTTTTACCTCATGGACATGACTGGGGGTTCTATCTCCCAGGTGGTTCTGAGGTCTGGGACCTCCCCTGCGTCCCGCCTGTCAGTGGGTTAGCAGGGGTGTGTGGGTGTGTGCCACGGGGTGATGTGTCACACGTGGTCCCGCCTGTACTGTGCGCTTTTAGGGGTTTCTGGTTCCCTTTTTTCGCACATTGGTGGAGTTGACTGCCTCCCCCCCTTCGCTAGGACGGGCGGGTGGACAGGACTCCCCTCCCCCCTGGTGGTAGGGCTTGCGGGCCCTCAGGGGGTACACTTGTCGGGCCACGCGTCTGCTCTGCCCCATATCTCATTATGGTGAAGAGCGAGACGCGATTGGCCAGTATGATAATATAATGAAAGGTTATCCTATAACCTAGTTATATGAATACTGGCTGAGCGTCTCGCTCTTAGCGCCCTGAGGTCCCTTGGTTGGGTTTTCAATGTTGGAAACTTTTTTTCCGAGGAAGGTAGAGTGTGACCATGTCCGGCGTCTTCTAGGAGGACGCTGGGGCGTGGCCTGGTCAGGTGCATGGGTGCAATTGTTTGTTCATGAGCACAGTAGGTGCTAGGAGATAAGAGTTATCTCATTATGGCGAAGAGCAAGACGCTCAGCCAGTATTCATATAACTAGGTTATAGGAAAACCTTTCGTTCTATGCCAAGAATTGCTTGGATATTCATAATGTCAAGAAACAGATAAAGCCTCCAAGTCACTACTTTCTGGATATGAAAAAAATAAGGTGCTTAACTCATTCCCCGCCATCGACGAGTATACTCGTTATTGGCCGCCAATCGTTGGACGCCAACAACGAGTATACTCGTTATTATGATCGTTATTTCTTTTATTCGCTATTTCCATTCATTAATCATCCAGGAAGGCTGTGGTACTGTGTGGCAATGTGTCTGAGATCGCAAAGGTCCAATACCGCCGCCTGGTGGAATGCGGCCGATGTCGCACTTCCTTTGTGATTCTGTGTATGACTCTGTGTATCATTGAAAGTCATCCGGGCGGAGTTTTCTAGTAACGTGGATCAAGATCTTCACCCGATCGCATTGAATAGCTTTCGGGACGCCCGATTCATTATGCTGTGGGGGGTTATAGCGTGGGCCAAAGGGACATACGATCTAGCAGGTGGCAATCAAATAATTGGAATATTCTTTTTGGAATCTCATCGGCCACAGGTAAGAGCAATTTAACGTCAATTTCAGCTTGGTTGTGCATTGTTTTCATAGCCATCACCCTGATCAGTGTATGCTGTTGTACTAACGAATGCCGTTATTGACAATCAATTCATCAGAAACGACCCCCCCCCCTTTCATGCATGCATGATGGAACATAATATACCGATCATATGCAGTTGAATTTTTTATTGTAGCGTGTATAGGGACGAAATGCCAATGGATTAAATATAATATGCATTGCGGGCTATTACTAGCCTCCCAGGAATTACCCTAGACTACTCTAAAACCATACTTATATTCACCAGAATCACCACGGTATAAAACGAGAAAATATTCCTTTTTCACATCTTGAACGATAGATACTCAATGTCAAATGGGCCATAGTATTGCATCCATAGCTATAATATTTAAATAGTTATAGCCCTGCAAACAAGGTGAGCAACTCCCACCATTTACAGCGGTGGCGGTAGCTACTACAGGATAAGGCTAATCCATGGCGTCCAATGAGTTAAAGGCCCATTCTGGATTTCTTGCCATACATTCTGAAAGAGTTTGATTTATAGATGGCAAATATGCAATTTCGAACTTTATTACCCCATCATACCCCATCAAGTAAACAATCCCATGCATCTGCAAAATACAGTTTAACCCTCTAAAGCCTATATAAACAAAGGTTCACCTGGACACGTTTTTATTTATTTCTGGTGCAGTGTAAAGTCACCATCATACATTACCTTTGTGAAACGACCTGTGAAAAAACCTTGTGTTTTGTTGAATAACTTTATAGTTTACCAGGAATTATTGTTTTTTTTCAACATGGAAAGCTCTATTTAGGTGTTTTGAACCTCCATGTGAAATTTGGTCTTGAGTCACAGACACTTATTTGGATATTGTTCTGATATCGTTTTCTTAGCAGACAATGTGAAAATACATACATTTTGGTGTTCATATTTTGACCAATATCTCCCTGCAATATACCCCCCCACACACTTCAAACCATAGCTTCAAACACATAAAATCCTTCACTATGATCATCACTGTCCCAGTATTCTGGCTCAGAGTCCTTTTCATTTATATTATCGCTAGATCATCCTCAACATTCAGAGGTGGTATAGAACCTATGTGGTCGCTTTGGGATCAGCTTTCAGAATATCAGGGGGGATGTTGTCAACTCCTGGTGCTTTTCCATCCTTCATCTTTTTGATGGCTCTGGTTATTTCATCCTTAGATATCCTCCCACAGTTGACCTTCAAGGTTTCTGTTGGTACACTGCTGATCTCTGGTGTTATTTCTGGGGGAGGTCTATTTAGGAGTTCCTGGAAGTGTTCCCTCCAGCGGTCCAGCTTCCTGTGTGATGAGTTGTCCCTGTTTATTCTTCACTGGTCGATAGTTGTCTTGTGATTCTGTAAAGATCTTTCATGTTCCTCTGTCCGGCTGCTACTTCTGCCTCACATGCTAGGTTGTCAACATATCTTCTCTTGTCCCTTCTCGTCTTCTTCTTCACTACCCTGCTCTTTTGTTGGTATTCTTGCCTCCATCTTTCTTTCTTTGTCATATCTGGTTCCCTATTGCACTTGTTTTTAAGGTTCTTCCTTTCCTCTATGTCTTGCCAGGTGTTATCTGCAATCCAGTCTTTTCTTTAAAGGGGAACTATCTTATAAATGGCCTTTTTGAGTGTTTAGCATTGTTTCCTAGCTATGTGAACTTATATTAATATGATCTATGTCTCAAAATTCTCATATTGGCGCATTCTTCCAATTCTCCTCTCACAATATTCACCCTCACTGAACTGAGTCGTTTGAAAATGTGCCTATATGTGATGTCATATAGTCACTGCTGCATGTTAATGTTCAAGAGGCGGCGCAGGCCACACAGTGGTTTAGGAGCCCAGGCTCAAAACAGCTCGAAATCTTGAGGTAGAAAAATGCTGTTTTTGAGGACTTGATTAGAAATACAAAACAATGAATAAAAATATATATATATATTACAGAGGTGTTCCATAGACTCACAGGAATTGTGTAAAAGTGCCCAATTAGTGAAAGAAATAGTAAAATAGTTCCCCTTTAACCTTTCCTATAGCCCAAAACCTGTTCACATGTGTCAATTCTCTTCTCCCTCTACACTAAATCACTGGGTAACACACGTCTCATGGCTTCTCCTACCATTGTTATGCCGATGATACTCAACTCTTCCTCTCCTTCCCTCCCTCAGATATCCACGTCTCTGAGCGGATCTCGGCCTGTATGTCCGACATCTCCGCCTGGATGACGACCAACCACCTCAAACTGAACCTAAGCAAAACAGAATTGCTCCACCTGCCGGCCAAATCCTCCCCCCTGACCGACCTTTCCATCACAGTCGAGAATGCAGCTGTGACCGCGTCCCCGACCGCCAAGAACCTTGGTGTTGTCCTCGACGACCAGTTGAACTTCTCTGCTCACATCGCAGCGACAACCAGAACCTGCCGATTCCTCCTGAGCAACGTCAGAAGGATCCGCCCCTTCCTGACAAAAGAAGCCACCCAACTCCTCGTCCAATCAACAGTCATCTCCCGCCTCGACTACTGCAACGCACTGCTCGCTGGCCTCCCGGCCACTGCCACTAAGCCTCTTCAACTCATTCAGAACGCAGCGGCCCGCCTGATCTCAAACCTACCGAAGTCGGCCCATGTCACCCCACTTCTTAGGGACCTGCACTGGCTTCCCATTGCTGCACGAATCCGCTTCAAGGCCCTCGACCTAGCATACCGTGCGGCAAAGGGAACCGCTCCCGCCTACCTCCGGTCAATGGTCTCTAACTACACACCCTCAAGACCCCTACGCTCTGCATCTTCTGGCCGCCTCAGACCTACTCCTATCCAAGCTCCGGGAGGGTCATCAAAGAGAAGTCGCCTATTCTCAGTCCTTGCCCCACAATGGTGGAATGAACTACCCACCCCAGTTAGGACAGCCGAAACACGTCCAATCTTTCGCCGTCGACTAAAGACGCACTTCTTCAACTATTATCTGAATTAAATTAAATTAACTAACCGTGCTGTCACGCACTTGTCCTAATAAACTAACCTACACTGTAGCACTCAACACTTTGATGAACATTGCTGCTCAGCTGATAGAGTTGTGCCCTTCCTGATGGCTTGTCGTACAGAACTTGTAAGTCGCTTTGGATAAAAGCGTCAGCTAAATGACTAAATGTAAATGAGGGCCTTCTTGCAGCTTCCCCACTGTTCCTCAACATCTCCTGTTTCTGCTAGTACTTGAAATCTGTTTTTAAGTGTAAGCCCCGCTTCCTGCCTAACCTGGTGATCCCTTAGTTTTCTGATGTTGAATTTTCTCTGTGCTCTATTTTCTTCCCCTTTCCTTACAGCTAGTTTGAGTCTAAACTCTCCTATCAGCAGGTGATGGTCAGAGTCAATGTCTGCTCCCCTCTTGAGTCTTTACCCTAACATCTAAGAGTAGGTTTCTCCATTTTCTTGTTATTGCTATATGGTCGATCTGGTTCTCTGTCTTTAGATCGGGAGAGATCCACGTAGCTTTGTGTGTGGGCTTGTGTGGGAATCCCTCCGATGATTAGTTCATTAAAAGTGCAGAAGTCCGCAAGGAGGGTTCCATTCTCGTTCATTTCTCCGAGACCTTCTGTTCCCATGGTGTTCTTCCAGTGCCTGTTGTCCCTTCCAACCTTGGCATTCATATCTCCCATGATTATCTGGATGTCTCTCCTTGGGGTCTTCTGTACTTTCACTTGCAGTTGTTGGTAAACCTTCTCCTTTTCTTCAGTTTCAGCCGAGTTTGTCGGTGCATAGCACTGGATGATGGTTGATTGATTGATTGATTGAAAACTTTATTAACAGATTGCAGAATGGGTACAATACAGTACAGCTCAATACACACAATTGTTAAGGGGATGCAGACCAGAGAAAGACTTTCGTCTTGTTTACATCAGGGTCCCCCATTTTCAATTCATCAGGACATATATGACATACATGACATACAGATAGACAGTACTGCTACATCTATACATTTATGACATACCAGATTTGCAAATACAGTACTGTTTGTGATACAAAAAGAGTCAAGAAAAGGGAGTATATACATTTGACGTAGAAACTGTACATTGGAGGAGGTTGGGTGGGGGGGGTTGGGTACATTGGGATATTGACAACCATACTGGGTAATTTACATTAGAGGTGGTTGGGGGGGGGGGGAGAAACACTGTATAAACAAGCAAAACTGTACATTGGGGGGGGGGGGGGGGGGGGGGACGACACACACTATACAAACAAGCACAATTGTACATTGGAATATTGACAACCATACTAGGTAAATTACTGTACATTGGAGGGGGTTGGGTTAGGACATTTACAGGGGCCAGTTTCGAATTGCAGTCTCCCGTAGGTGTCCCTTGAGAGTGGTTTTGGGTAGGGCGTTCCACATTGATGTGGCATAATTGCGAAACGTGTTTAGTCCCTTGTTTGAGCCGAATCTGGGTTTAACATGATTTGTGGAGCTCCCTCTGGTGTTGTGATCGTGGTATTCACTGACCTTTGGGAAGTATTTTGACATGTACATGGGTACCTTGGTCGTGTAGTGTATCTTGTAGACCAGGCCCATTGCAAGTTGCTGTACTCTGTCGTCTACTCTAAGCCATCCTAGGTTGTCAAAGTGGGCAGGGGTGAGGTGGGTTCTAGGAGTAAGGTCAAGCAGTAGTCTGACCAGTTTGTTTTGAGATGTTTGTAATTTTGTTTTTAGCGCCTTTGAGGTGCTTTGGTACCATGAGGTGCAAGCATAGTCGTAGTACCCTTGAATGAGTGCTCCTGCCAGAGTCTTCAGGGTATTCTTGTTTACCAGAGAGGCGATCCGGTACAAGAATCGAGTTCGTTGGTTGACTTTTTTTATTACATTGGATGCCATTTTGTCACAGGAGAGATTAGCCTCTAGGATGGAACCCAGGTAGGTAATTTCATCTTTCCTTGTGACAATATTGTCACCCACTGTAACTGAGAAGCCGTCGGTCTTGCTGAGTTTGTTATTTGAACCGAAGAGAATGGATTCTGTTTTGCCCATGTGTAATGATAGTTTGTTATCAGCGAGCCATATGCAGATTTTGCCTAGTTCCGAGCTGAGGGTTTTTTCAACCTGTAACTTGTTCTTGTCAGAGACCAGCAGGGCTGAGTCGTCCGCAAACAGGAACAAGTTGCAGTCACAAGCTGACGACATGTCATTTGCATAAATTAGGAACAGTAGCGGTCCTAGTATGCTTCCTTGTGGAACACCACAGCTCACTGGTGATGTTTCAACCCTTGGATAAAAACCTGGCAGTGATTATCCGTTCAGAAACTGGTTCCCAATCAAGGAGGCTTCTTGCAGCATCTTTAGAGAGAATTAGGCCCACACCTTACATGTGGATCCTCTTCGTTCTCCCTCCCAGAATACAGAAACCTCTCTCCTGTGGCTGTAGTAACTTCCCCAAAGGTGTTCCATCTACACTCACTAACTCCCATTACACTGACATTGTATCTTCTCAAATCCTTTGCTAGTTGTGCTAGCTTTCCTGCTTGATGAAGAGTTCTCACATTCCAGCATCCTATTCTGGTCTTGGACTTGAAATGCAGCAGGCCTTTCCTCCCTTGGACTTCTCTCAGGGTTTGGCCCAAGGAACTCATTTGTCTCCTACTGGTAGGGTGGCATGCTTGATTCAGGTAAGATTGCTTTGTTCTGGTTTCGGATTCTGTAATCATTTATTACAGCTGGGTGGGTGATTGGCCCAAGCAGTCGGTGGAGTTGGTCTGTTAGTCCCCTTCCCATGCTTAAGTCTTCCAGGTAAAGGGTTACAGCCCCACGCCACATGGGGCCAGACATTTCTTAGCAATGGGTTGAGTACAAGCCGCCCCGGCACGTCAAGCCCGGCCAACTCCTGCCACTGTATGATGAAGGCAGGAATGCCGACACCTGACCACCCGCAGCACGGGACAGAAAGAAAATGTACACCAACATGTATTATCAGAGTGGTCGGTGGGTCTCTCTGTCCTTTTAAATGTGCTGGAAGTGTATGATTCAGTCGTAGTGCCTCATTATTGGAATGGATTGTGTGTGTGTGTGTGTGTGTGTGTGTGTGTGTGTGTGTGTGTGTGTGTGTGTGTGTGTGTGTGTGTGTGTGTGTGTGTGTGTGTGTGTGTGTGTGTGTGTGTGTGTGTGTGTGTGTGTGTGTGTGTGTGTGTGTGTGTGTGTGTGTGTGTGTGTGTGTGTGTGTGTGTGTGTGTGTGTGTGTGTGTGTGTGTGTGTGTGCAGGCGAGGAGCTTGTGACATTTTGTGTGAGAGGAGACAGGCTACTCCATATTGACTGGCAGAAGGACATGATCCAAAGGAACTGTTACCAGGCTCTGTTATCAAGGAGATTCACCTCTCTAATGGATCCACCATCATGACTACCTGTCCCATAACCTTTATTTAAGTTAGAGTATTGTGTTCATTCATAGTTCAAGAGAGTAGAGGCTCAGTACTTTCTGGTTATATCACATTTACACTCCAAGTGATTTGGATTCATTTTACAACTGCAAATACATGCGCTGTCCAAAAATATTCAAAACGGACTTATATGGTTCTTCAGTGCAAGGGTTCAATTGCAATGGTCCTATTTCATTCAAAATGGTCTATCTTATTTAACTATCTTATTTAACTATCTTATTCTGCTGCAAGGAAAGTTGTTTTGATTTATTTACATCAGTTATACAGTATCTATATCTTTATTTAGGATATGTATATATTATGGATATTATGGATAGTATAGTAAAAATGAATGCCTTTGCATGGATCCATGACCGTATACCGTCACTTTTATTATTTAATTATGTACACCAGGGGGGGGGGGGGGGGGGGGACAGAGAACGAATTGCTGGTATTCTGAATTTATATGTATGATACGATTGCTACAGCCATTTTGTGCATGTGTTTTCATCTCTAGATAAAAGGATGTGAGTACAGATTCTGATTTAGATGTGATCCAAAGCTTGGAATATTTGGCTGCCTCAGTATGTGCCTGCAAAGCAGCCAACAACACCCCAAAGGAGTGTTCTTCCACTGCCAAAATGTAAGACAACCATATTCCTTCCATCCATCATCACCTCCAACTCCTGTCCTCCTCCCGTACGTCTGCTTCGTAGACCAGTCCTCCACCAGGTTTATGATGAACACCTGGGTCGTTGTGCTGATGCGCTTGCTGGAGGACTCTCGTGAGGGCCTGTGGCCAGAAGACCATGCTCCACCACCTAGGACTGTAGTAGGAGCTGGACAACTTTATAAACCTGCTAAGATGGAGGATGGCCCTTCCTGGGCTCTGCAGCAGGTACATCTGAGTGATGTAATTGGCCATCAGGGACAGAGGTGCACCACTGCCCTTTTCTAAAGCCACAATTACACACCTTACCAGTCTCCTGCAGCAGATCTTGCTCTGGCAACATGATGCCCTGGATTCACACAGCAAAACAAGAACAGGTGAGTGTTTAGGTACAAAATATTTGACAATCTTATCGCTAATCTTTGAACTGCATGGGAAATTTACAACATTGAAAATCACTTATATTATCTCACCACTTTTTTCCAATGTATGCTTAGCTGAGTATTGCATGCTTTCTTCCTGTATGTTTGAACAGATTTTGCCCCCCACCTACTACTACATTTTTGGAGGAGGAAGACAAAACCATTCTCACATGTCTGGTAACTATAAAGCTGTATTAAATCTATATCAGTACAGAAACTCATTAGTAACCTCCTGCCACTGATTTGTCTGACAGTTCATCGTGTCTCAACTAAAGGGGAAATGCAGCCGTGGGCCTACAGCGCCATCTACTGGACCCAGTGCTCCAGAGCAGCAGGTGAAGAGGATGAGGGAGTCTGTGTCAGGCATAGCCTACTGCTGATAGAGGAGACCTAGTAAGATCAGACCATCCCACACTCTGAATGCTTAGATCATCTGAAACGGCGTATTGTGTTGTCAAAACACACACATCCTGCTTTGCTTTACAGGAAGTGGTCAGAATTAATAATACTAGATAATAATAGAATGTATGTTATTTCCAAGGAAATGTCCAATCCATATTTGTGAATATGAGATACTCTCCAAAAGCCAGACTCAAACTTGCAATGTCAATAGGTCTGAAGTCTGGAGCTGCACCATAGACTAAATATAAATGAATAAACTAAGAATAAATGGGAGACTGATTTTATGGACTCACGTAATTAATTTTCTTTATTATATCCAAATGAGCTTAATTCGATAGTAGTAGATCCTCAATTACGTGACCATTCTCTGGCAAACATGTTTTGATGATTGATTTGACATCTATAGACCTTTTATAAAAATAAAATCTCCCACACCCCTCCCAAAAATCCCAGGCTTTTGTTCTAGACTAGAGGGCCAAATCCAAGATGGCCACTGGCAACCTTCTTGAAAAATCATGGAAAATGTACATTTGAATTGGATTGGTTCATGTATGAAGACACTTTTTTGTGTGAGTTGACCACGAGGATTCCGATTCAGACATCAGTTATGTTGTGGGGGCGACAGTGGATCTGGAGGTAGAGCAGTCGTCTGGTAATCCGGAGGTTCCTGGTTCGATTCCTGCTCCTTTCGGGCAGCGTGTCGAATTGTCCTTGAGCAAGACACTTACTTAACCCCTAATTGCTCCCGATGAGCAGTTGGCTCCTTGCATGGTTGCCTCCGTGATCGGTGTGTGAATGGGTAAAAATGTGAGATTTTTTTTAAATCGCTTTGGATAAAAGCGCTATATAAAAATGCTGCCATTTACCATTTACATTATGATCAATTTGACCCAGAAATAAGCACTTATTCAAGTACAACCTACCTCTTTGTACTGATCAGGAGTAGCATGTAGCACTACAATGACAATAAAGCTTTCTAATCTAATTTAATCTAATCTAATCTAATCTAATCTAGATGAAACGTTATAAGAACGTTCTTCCTCCGTCAAAGTAGAACCAGAAAAGCAACTTTGTTCCACAAGCGTCTCTGAGGACACGGTATGTCCTGTCCCATGGACAAACTGCTGTAATGTCACAGAATATGTTATGATACAAGATGTACAGAGGCAAACAGTTACACATGGCAACATTTTAAATATTATGTGTATGCCATTGCCTTCAAGGATGTCATGAAGTCTACCACCAACTACATCATAAAAAAACATGTTTTGACCAGCTGGTCTTCATCGGGGCATAACAAAGGTGCTACAGGTTCACCATGTATTTATACAATCAATCCACATATGAATCAAAATATCGATCAAGTCACAACATGACACTGAATAAAACAAGAATATGAGGGGCATTTTTATACATCGGAAGCATGCAGTTATTCCTCACCTAGGACAAGAGAAATAACAATGGTAATTAGATAGAGCATACTCACAGGAAGCATGTGAATTCAATATCCTCATTTAGACCTGGGTAATTCAGAGCGTCAAGACAGTGATTCCAAAATGTTATTCACATGCTGAAACATGTTGGCTTTTTTTATGATGTAATTGTGCCACAATATAGGCTTTTTTAACGTATTCCTCCTTCCTGCAATACTTCTTTGAGTGCCTACGTCTGTAGTAGCCAGCTTCCTCTTCTTTGCTGTGGTATGCTGGGGGGGGGGACTACATCAACTAAAGGGACACCAACAAATTGAAGAAGCTAGTGAGGAAGGCTAGCTCCATGCTGGGAGTTGAGCTGGTCAAACTAGAGGTGGTGGCGGAGAGGATGAGAAGGAAGCTGGCCACTATCCTGGAGAACCCCTCCCACCCCCTCTATGAGGAGCTAGCCAATATGAGAAGCACGTTCGGCCACAGACCCCGCCCCCCAACACAACACTAACTGCCTCTGCCAGTCCTTCGTAACAGCAGCCATCAGGCTCCACAACAGTGGGCAGGGACCACTGCCAGCAGCCGGAGAACTAACAGCAGCAGAACTTGAGAACTGAATGTCTGATCACTCAGTGTGTCTGACTCCCATCTAAACTGCACGGACTACAACGTAAAACGTATTACGTATATCAGGCCAGTTAGTGTACCTTATATACTGCACCTGTATACTGTATATTCAGTGTTATTGACCATATTTATTGTAATGTATAATATAACCGATATTATACAACGGCATGCAAATTTCTCGATTCTGATTGGCTGAAACAGTCCATTTACACGTCTTTATTGGCAACAATCCACGGTCCTGGGCTCAGGACCCGCCCACAACCGAATCACATATCACTCCGCCGGCTCACTCCGGGAGAAAACAAGATCGCGGACAACAAATGGATATGTTGATAGCGCCATAACGACTAAATATGAAGCGATTCTGTCACTGCGAATGTGTTAGTCCTTTAAACAATGTTGGATGATGTAATTGATGGGTCTTGAGTCATTCTAGAACAAAAGAAAAATCGCGATTTGATTGATTGATTAATTTGCATTTTTTTTCAATTTCTTTTTCCTTCTCTCTGACTGTCAGCGCTAGCTCTAGTCTCCACCCACCGCCACACACACCCCCCCACACACACACACACACACACACACACACTCCTGTCTGCAACGCGGGGGATAGTCAGACTGAGAGAGAGCTGGGTGCTGCGCTGTTCTAAGTGAGCATGGCCTATTGAGTTGATTGATTGATTGATTGCTAATTTTATTACTGTACGCTTGGTTTCCAACTGGTTAAGTTTAGGCCCTCTACAGTAGGTTTAAAAAAATAAATAAAAAAATAGGGCGAAGAAAACGTTTTTTTCCTATAGGGCAAAGAAAACTTTTTAATTTGTTTTACCTACTTTCTATAGAAGCATCTAAGAATGAAGTTCTATGGAAAGTAGGTCTGCATTCCCTTAACAATTGTGTGTATTGAGCCGTACTGTATTGTACCCATTCTGCATCTGGTAATACAATTTTCAATCAATCATTCCAATAATACACAGTTGGATGTGTTAGTTGGTTGGATGCACTTCAAGCTGCTTCCACATGAGGCAACTTCTCTCAATCATTCCAATAATACACAGTTAGATGTGTTAGTTGGTTGGATGCACTTCCGATCTTGTTATGGTTTGTAACCGACCCCAAACGCAACGGCACAGAGAGAGTTGTTTTCAGAGTTAGCCAAAAACAAGGGCGTGTTTATTCTCAGAGTCACAAGATTGAATTAGGTGGAAAACAGAACAAACGGGGAATCTGGCATGTGAAGAATGTCTTGCGGCTCTGCAGATTCTCCCAGACGGTGTTGGTGAGGAATTTGCTTGTGACGTCTGAGCCGCTCTGCAGATCCCCCCAGCATACACTCCAGATGGAACACGGAGGGAGAGAGAGAATCCCAGTTAGCTCAGCGCACAACAGATAACAGAGAGGTGACTGATCCAAATTAATATCCAAGTGACTGATCTTCGGTGTGATACACACAGTTAGCAGAGTCCAGAGAAAAAACAATACGGTAATCCAAAGAGTAAATCCAACAACAAAAAATAGGTGAGAACAGTATAAAAAAACGGGATCTCTTCAGTGTTTCACAAACACACAAAAAACTGGTGATCCAAAAAGACTGTTTCAAAAACTCACCAAAGCGCAACGCGTAAAGCGGGCAGATAAACGAGGCGTAGCTTCGTACGGGGAATCAGGTTCTCCAAGGGATACTTCACGAGAGTCCTGGGAAGCAACAGAACAGGGAACAGCGACGGGAAAGAACAGCCAAATGCAGGGAATGTTCAAAAACACGGGCATCTTCCCGACCAGAACGCTGCCGACGGGCAACGCAGCAAAACAGGGGGTCCAAGGGGAATGGGGTGAGAACACGGCATCCTCCCGTGGAACGATAGAGAGCGATGACGAGTCTCACCCCAGGAACGAGGTCCATGAAGAGGGAGTATACAAAACGATCCAACCTCGATATTAGGGGAATCAGAGTATATAAAGCCTCTTGGGGCGCTGATTAGAACACACATCAGGTGCGTGATGGTAATTGATACTTGACTTAGAAGTGTGCGTTCGGCCACGAACCAATCATCACAGAATCCTCACAGTACCTTAAAAGAACGGAGCGTGGCGGGGAATGCAATTAATCAACAAAGTACTTTAAAGGAACGGAGCGAGTGGGTGGGGAGCGGACAAAACCTCACAGTACCCCCCCCCTCCACGGGAGCCACCCGGCGACCCACTTGGCCCCGGCCTGCCCGGACGGGACCGAAGGAAGCCGGCGATCAGGGGCACTGGAGAGGGGGACAAAGACAGAGGCCCGGAGAGGGGCACCGGAGATGGGGACCCGACAGCGGAGGCCGGGCACGGGAACAGGGGCCCGACGGCGGGGGCCGGGCACGGAGACAGGGACCCGACAGCGGAGGCCGGGCACGGAGGCAGGGGCCAGACGGCGGAGGCCTGTCACGGGGACAGGGGCCCGACGGCGGAGGCCTGGTACGGAGACAGGGGCCAGACGGCGGAGGCCTGGTACGGAGACAGGGGCCGGCGAGGGAGGCCGGAGACGAAGCTGGACCGGGCCAGCGGCTGGGCCAGGCGAGGGAGCCGGACCAGGCGTGGAGGCCGGGCCGGGCGTAGAAGCTGGACCGGGCCAGGCGAGGGAGCCGGACCAGGCGATGAGGCAGGGCTAGCTGCCTGGGCACAAGCTAGCTGAAAGGGCAGTCCTAGCTGTGGGGAACTGACCTTGCTAGCTGAAGGGGCAGTCCTAGCAGTGGGGAGACCGACCTTGCTAGCTGAAGGGGCAGTCCTAGCAGTGGGGAGACCGACCTTGCTAGCTGAAGGGGCAGTCCTAGCAGTGGGGAAACTGACCTTGCTAGCTGAAGGGGCAGTCCTAGCAGTGGGGAAACTGACCTTGCTAGCTGAAGAGGCAGTCCTAGCAGCGGGGAAACTGACCTTGCTAGCTGAAGGGGCAGTCCTAGCAGTGGGGAAGCTACACACAAAGTGGAGGCCATGCTAGCTGGGGAAGCTACACGTAAAGTGGGGCTAGCAGAGGGACTGGGTTAGCTGCCTGGGCATGGCTAGCTACAGGGCCTATGCTAGCTGCAAGGGCTGCATTAACATAGAGGCTGTGCTAGCAGCCGGGGCAAAGCTAGCAGACTGGGGCCATGCTGGTAGTAGAGGCCTGGCAAGCTGCAGGGGCTCTCTCTGTGTCGGCTGGGGTCGTGTTGGTTGGATCGTAATGTTATGGTTTGTAACCGACCCCAAACGCAACGGCACAGAGAGAGTTGTTTTCAGAGTTAGCCAAAAACAAGGGCGTGTTTATTCTCAGAGTCACAAGATTGAATTAGGTGGAAAACAGAACAAACGGGGAATCTGGCATGTGAAGAATGTCTTGCGGCTCTGCAGATTCTCCCAGACGGTGTTGGTGAGGAATTTGCTTGTGACGTCTGAGCCGCTCTGCAGATCCCCCCAGCATACACTCCAGATGGAACACGGAGGGAGAGAGATAATCCCAGTTAGCTCAGCGCACAACAGATAACAGAGAGGTGACTGATCCAAAT
The DNA here is from genome assembly GCF_963971535.1 of Notolepis coatsorum. Taxonomy (NCBI): domain Eukaryota; kingdom Metazoa; phylum Chordata; class Actinopteri; order Aulopiformes; family Paralepididae; genus Notolepis; species Notolepis coatsorum. The sequence continues at coordinate 61,109,806 of NC_140177.1, read as the reverse complement.
TAATATCCAAGTGACTGATCTTCGGTGTGATACACACAGTTAGCAGAGTCCAGAGAAAAAACAATACGGTAATCCAAAGAGTAAATCCAACAACAAAAAATAGGTGAGAACAGTATAAAAAAACGGGATTTCTTCGGTGTTTCACAAACACACAAAAAACTGGTGATCCAAAAAGACTGTTTCAAAAACTCACCAAAGCACAACGCGTAAAGCGGGCAGATAAACGAGGCGTAGCTTCGTACGGGGAATCAGGTTCTCCAAGGGATACTTCACGAGAGTCCTGGGAAGCAACAGAACAGGGAACAGCGACGGGAAAGAACAGGCAAATGCAGGGAATGTTCAAAAACACGGGCATCTTCCCGACCAGAACGCTGCCGACGGGCAACGCAGCAAAACAGGGGGTCCAAGGGGAATGGGGTGAGAACACGGCATCCTCCCGTGGAACGATAGAGAGCGATGACGAGTCTCACCCCAGGAACGAGGTCCATGAAGAGGGAGTATACAAAACGATCCAACCTCGATATTAGGGGAATCAGAGTATATAAAGCCTCTTGGGGCGCTGATTAGAACACACATCAGGTGCGTGATGGTAATTGATACTTGACTTAGAAGTGTGCGTTCGGCCACGAACCAATCATCACAGAATCCTCACAGTACCTTAAAGGAACGGAGCGTGGCGGGGAATGCAATTAATCAACAAAGTACTTTAAAGGAACGGAGCGAGTGGGTGGGGAGCGGACAAAACCTCACAGATCTGCTTCCACATGGAGGCAAATTGTCTTTTTTGTAGTTGTGGGAACTACTTTTTCTGGCGGATGGTTTTTTCAATAAATCTTCGATTAATGTGTGTTTATTGTATAGAAATAAGGTTGGATGAATGTGGCAGTTGTATAAAAGCTTTACATCACTTGCAGTCGTGATTTGTGAACAATAAACCATGCCTAGGGGGGTCTAACGACCACCCCTAGGCATGGTTTATTGTTCACAAACCACTCCTGCGCGTGATGTAATGCTTAAGCGCATACAGACCATCATCTGCACCTTTCATTACACTGCCTTCTTGCTTGATTATATTGTTAATTATATTGTCTACACTGCTCATTTTTACTTTTCTATTCTACTATAATTTTATTGCCTATATTTATGTCTTCTACTATTACCATGCCCATACCTGTACCCACCCCCCCTCCTCCCCCATGCTGATATGATGCCTGAATTTCCCTAAGAGGATCAATAAAGGAATATCTTATCTTATCTTATCTTATCTTATCTATCTTATCACTTCAGCACCTAGTTGAACTTTCTGCTGCATGTTATTTTGCAAGATACCTGAAGCAGTTCACCACCCACAGATCTATTCAAACATAATCATAACAAAAAGCCCAATAAGCAACAACAGATGGCCACATTGACCTGCTAAATGTAATATTACTCAGTAATATGAGTACTCACACAACAGTAAATCTCGAGTCCGAGTCGAGTCTCGAGTCCCCAGTGTTCGAGTCCGAGTCACCAAAGAAGAGCCAAAGTCGAGTCAGAGTCGAGTCCCCATTACCCTAGTCCGAGTCCGAGTCCCCATTACCCTAGTCCGAGTCCGAGTCCAAGTCCACTCTGGCAGTCAAAGAGCTGACATACTGTACAAATAAAAAAAGGTCTACATTAAAAAACCCTTATGCCCCCCTAACAACTTAGCAGAGTTGTATTCGTAAGCTTGAAATGTTTGCATCAAGTTCAAGGCCATATCATTCTTAATCTTTAATATTTAAAAAAAAAATCTTTTCAGGAACTGCACTAACATCCTAACCTCAATATATATGTAAACGATTACAACTATTTCCAACTCTTAACCACTTATATTCCCGTTTGTTTGATATTAAATCCCTTTTTATGAAAAAAAATAAAAACGCAGACATCTGCATTTAGTTCACATTTCTACACGTTTTCAACGCCAGAGTTCAGCGTCGAAAACATGCACAGAGTCCGTGTGAAAAAGAATATGTATTCATATTTACAAATGAATGACTAATTCGGTCAGAAATAGCGTAACTAATAACGTTAGTAAGCACCGATTATTGCCTATTATGTCAGCGGGGGTACAGTGAACATTTCTCCCGGTAAAATCTGAAGAGCAGACGGCCGTGTGCTGAGGGCCAGCCCTCTTCCGCTATTTCCTCCTCTCTCTGTGAAAGCAAAGCCGAGCGAGGCAGACTCCACCCCGCACAGCTCAGCCGCTGTGTGTGAGGAAGAAGGAAGTCTCTCTATCCGCGCGCGCCCCCCCCCCCCCCCCCCCCCCCTCCAGAGCACTCACACACAAGCTGGGAACGAGGTTACACACCGCTCCAAGCTGATCACATCACCGCCTGAACCAATGGAAGCACAACGGACCGGTGATTTGACTGCCTACACCAGCCATAGTGCAACTGCGCCACTGTGTGTCATAATACGGTAACGGACTCATGAGAGGGCAACAGGCTCCCGGTGTTACGAAAATAGCGTGTATTTCATATTGATTGATTGAAAAGTTTATTAACAGATTGCAGAATGGGTACAGTACAGTACAGCTCAATACAATAATTACAGCGGCAATTGAATGAATGAGTGCAGATTAAAAATCTGCGTTTTAACATGGGAGTCAATGAGAGCACAAAAAAAGTGCTAGGTATTTTGCCAGGCTAAAGTGGATAACTTTCTTTTTAGAGGTATTATAATGATGATCCTTTTATACATTGAATATATATCAAAGATGACCAATCTGACCCAATTTCATGACATAATAATCAACACAGCCATCGTTGTACACAGAAACACAAATACATATAGGCAAAAAACACAAAATAGTTGCTAAGGGGGCAGAAGGGTACATAAATTACACAGCGGTCACCATTTCAAAGGGAGTTTATTTACTTTGTGACACAATAGCCAAACAAATGCACTAGCCATCAATATCTTATGCCAAATGATTAGGGCCTATTACACGATTTAAAAAAAAATAAATAACTGTATTTATCAATTAACGGTCAATGCTCGAGTCCAAGTCATGTCACGAGTCCTGAAAATCAGTCCAGGACTCGAGTACTACAACACTGTCACACAATGTAGTGTCCAACATTACTCAAATAAAGGTTTGCTAAAACATCCCCTGTTTTCTAAGCATTAAAACCAAACGATGAATCTCAATGCAACAACAGACAACATTGTACAACATTTTCCATTACTCAAAGACCATTCCCTGGATGTGTGTCACAAATCCAACTGAGTTCATTTCATTTCATTTCAAACCTTTATTTATACTCGTGAAAGCACTGAGGTTTCCCTCATTTACAGTGATGACGAGTTAACAAAGGACACAAATATCATAACAGTTAATAATTACAATGAATTACAATTACTACAATGATGGATTAAAAACAATTACATGATTCAGTACATAGGTCAAGTGCAATGCCTTTAAACTCCATGAATGACGGGAATGTTCCGAGCCATTCTGCGCCATTGCTTAATGCGCCAGAGGGTGCTATTATGCTAGTGCTGTAAGTCAATGGGGCGCTTTGTTCACTTGCGAGTGCTTAAAATATATCTTATATTATATCTATGGGTCTAATACCCCCTGTCGGTTGTCAGTGAGTTGCTTCCAGTCAACATCCACGAAACAGATTGTTTTTTCATCTGTACATTTCCATTTTATACCGTTTTGAATATGAATATAGTTTGTGTGCTTCTGAGTAATTCCAGAAAAAGACACGATAACAGCGTTTGAGTGGAATACACATATTTCGCCTGATTATCGAATCTTCCTGAAATCAACGCTAGATCATCATTATTATCCTTCCCCAAGAATGAAAAGAGCCCTAATATATAATATAAAATGAGCTCACAATTGACATGATCTCCAAATACGTTGTGGTTGTGACCTGAGTGGTGTAAAAGGAGTGGTTTACTCTGCAATAATACAAAAATACCCACCTCTTTACCTTCAGTTTGAAAGACAGCAGGCTGACTGTTAATTTAATAATTTAATAATTTGCAATGCCAACTTATTCTATTCCCTGCTACCCTGATATGTAAATGTCCATTTGACCAGGTTTTTAAAGGAACACGGCAACATTATGAGAAATGTGCTTAGGCCTACTGTTTTCTCTAGAGTTAGACAAGAAAATAGATACCAATTTCCTCTCTGCACATTCAGTAGAAAGCTACAAATTAATGGAAGTGGATACAGACCGTCAGACACACTCAGTGAACAGACATTCCTAGTAGTTCTCGAGTTCTGCTGCGTTTGTTCTCTGTTTGCTGGCAGCGGTCCCTGCCCACTGTTCTGGAGCCTGATGGCCGCTGGTACTGGACTGGCCGAGGCGGTTAGTTGAGTGTCGGGGGGTATGAGTCTGTGACTAAACGTGCTTCTCATCTTTCTTTTTATTACTGTATCTTTAAAAAAAAATAAAAATGAAGGTCAATGCTACAATCTTTTTTACAATCTTTGCTTGAGCAGTGACCATTTTTACGCCCAATATACAAGTTATAGGGCAACGATTAATGTCAATTTGGAGAGTAACTGACAGGTCCTCAGCAATGTCAAACCAAGATTGCTTAACAAGCGGGCAGTACCACAGCAAGTGCATGAGCGTACTCTCTACTCCACACCCATGCCAGCACAATTTGGGTAGTGTGTGATACATTTTATTCAATGTACAGGGTGTTATATAGGCCCTGTGTAGTATATTTAATTGTAAAATTGTATATCTAACAATTTTTTTTATTTTTGTACTATTCCTAAGTGCTGCTTCCCATTGTGTTTCAGATATGGGTGCACCCATGTCTCGCTACCATTGGACTAGTTTGTGTATTGGTATCGGGGGTGGTTGAACATGATAGCTTATACATTGCAGAGTCAGAGACAATGCCTTTCCTGCCTGTAATTCCCATTAATGTCTCTTCCAAGACTCTATTTGTTTCTATATGCCTTTAGACAAAGAACATTTAATAACAGGTTTTTATTTGTAAATAAGATACAAATTCAGTGTCTTTCAGTCCAAACTGTGTTTCAAATTCATTAAAATGTATCATATTCCACTTTCCATCACTTGCCCCATGTTATATTATGTTGTTGCCATACATTATTTTTAAGGGTTTTACCTCCTGCATAGAACAAAGGGGTTTTCCATAATGGACATGATGGTAAGGAATATCCACATGGAAATTCTAACAGTGGATTGTCCAGTCTGGGAATGATTTTTGGGCTATACCACAACATTGAAAGAGATAGATCTTTCTTCTATCATTTGTTCTTCAAGTCATTCCCAGCTGCCAATCTGTCTCACACTATTGTAAGCCCACTGCAAGGGGTGTCTTGAGTTACAGTATATGCTATGTAATACTGGTGGATATCTGGTATTCCTATTTCTCCACTACTTCTCGGTTTTATAATTTCTTTATGGCTGATTCTAGGTTTTTTGTTGTTCCATAGGAAGCCAGTCATTTATTTATTTATTAATTTGAGCCAACTAGGAGGGAACTTTAGCTGTATAGAGGACATCAAGTGTGCTTCTCATCGTGACTAGATCATCATAGAAGGGGTGGGAAGGATTCTCCAGGATATCGGCCAGCTTCCTGGAGCTTAAGAGGTTCAGAATATAGTATTGTATAATACAAGCAACACTTTTTGAAGGCAAATGACAGACTCACATACCTCATGCTTGCAGTGTTGAACATTTTTTTTTCTCTCTTTCTCAGATTTTTCTCTGTTTTTCTCCCCGTCCCAATTTAGTCGTTGTGCCAATTCCCCCCTCCCCTTCCTGGTTGTTGTGCGCATATTCTCCTACTGGTCGATACAAGGGAACCCTGAAGTATCCGCTCGCTTCCTCCGACACGTGCGGCGACAGCCAGTGGCTCTCTTCTCACCTGGCAGCGAGGGCTCTCATTGGTGAAGTGTAACGCGTGGGAGGTCACGCTGCCTTCCTCAAGTCCTGCCTCCGCTGAGCAAGCGCCCAGACCTGACTGTCCACAACGCCAGTTTCCCACCCACGGCTTCCCTCCCCCTAACCCAGCCAAACGAGTTAGTATAGCGATCAGCCCAAGCCAAGGCAATGCTGACTCCGGGAGTCGAGACCGCAGCCTCTTGCATTGGTGACGAGCGCAATCTCCGCTACGCCACCTGACAGCCCTTCAGTGTGTTGACAAATTTGACAAAACTAAATAAATGTTTTGTTCTTCTAAAGTCTCGTTTACATTTTTTATTTCTATTTCAGTTAACTGAAATATTCTTTCACACCTTCCTGTAGTTTTCATTTTCACGTTAGTTTTAGTTTACTAAGAACCTGTATTATTATGTCATACCAGGTTACCACCACCAGGATGGCAGTAAGCATAATATGTCAGCTGTACCCTCGTACAGGTCAACACAGTGCATTTTAAAATGACCCGTTTGGAACTTATTGATCCATTTGTCAACATACTTGAGAGGTATCTCTGAGAGGGATACAGATCAGGGATACAACCCTAACTCCTTAGACTCTTCAGCTAACCTTGACCTCTTTAGTTAGACATAATCTAAGATCCCCCTGGTTAATGACATCTCTTTTCGTATTTGAATGTGTTGTGGTTTGACTATGTCAGTATCCAACTGGCTTTGAAATGAGACAGACTTCTGCAGGAAGAAGATCATTTAACCATTCAGAGGAAGAACAGCTCATGTATTTATTTTTTTAAAGTCAATCCACATCACTTGGAGAGAACGTGAACGTGATACCCAAAAGTACTCAACCAGACCTGACACCAAACTCAGGAACCTACGACTCAACCCCAAACTGTGTCACCTGGGATGAACACACCGGCTAGGTGGTGAAGAAGGCACAGCAATGCCACTTTCATCTCAGGCTAAAGAAATTTGGCATGGGGCCACAGATCCTACAGGGCTTCTACAGAGGCACAGCCGGCAGCATTCTGACTGGATGCATCACTGCCTAGGATGAAAACTGCTCTGTCCCCAACCGGAGAGCGCTACAGAGGGTCGTGAGGACAGCTCAGAACAGTGGATGTGAGTTTCCCTCCATCCTGGATATCTACAACTGAGACGGTGTGTCAGCAAAGCCTGCAGGATTATCAAAGACCCCAACCACCCCAACCACAAACTGTTTCAGCTGGCAGTACCACAGCCTCATGGCTTGGACCAGCAGACTCTGAGACCGTTTTTTCCCACAGGCAATCGGACTCATGAACATAACCGCCTGCTCATGAACAAAGCGATATGCGCTTTACAATTGTGTTCCTCACATTCACCCATTCATGGGTGTTTCAGTGGGGCTGTCCTCCACTAAAGACATTCTTACTCCACTAATAGTCACGGGACTTTTTAGTGGGGCTGTCCTCCACTGAAGACATGCTTGCTCTACTAGTCATAGGACATTGTCAACTGTCAATTGCTAATCTGTTGACCTATTTAAAGCAATACTTCTAAGTGTCTAACAAACTCTTCGTCGACTAAGGCCAAACCGACTGAATAATTTACTAATCATCCATGAGGGGGCAGACCTACTCTTTAGTAAATACAAGTCCATTTTGGCAGTGTAGTTTGTACAGAAAGCATTGCTTGATGTAATAAGGAGGGGAGCCTTATGTTTTGAGAGAGAATCATCTTTCATTCCAGCAGAGGGCAGCACCTACCAACGTTGGAACTCATCTCCTTTAAATGGGTCTATGGTTTTCTTGCTGCCAACAACTGAGGTGATATTTTTTTCACATACCCTTTCAGGTTTGTTTATGACTGCCCGACTACTAGTCTGTTCAGTATGAGAGAATATGAGACGTATACGTACATTTGAACAACAACACAAATCTCATACAACTTTGTGCTGTAAATTGATCAATGTTATTGTGTGAAGTGTTCACAAAATGTCACCCCATTTGCTTTGACGAAAATTATAGCATGTCAAAATCCATTCAAGTCTTTTACAATGTGATGTAAACTGGCTTGTCAAAATATAATTTAGGACATCTACATAGCAGATTAAAATGACAAAGGAGAGAGTAGAGATCGACAGTATATTGAGCAGTACAATACAAATAATTGATCAGAATGTTTATTTATTTATTATTCTTTTTACTAATACATTTAAATGAGGTTTACATTAGCACAACTATAGCGTGCTTGAGTGCAGCTCAGAATATGTCCCCTCTGACAGACCACTACACAATGTGAGATTAACAAGTAAAGGATGCAAAAAAGAAATTCACTCCAGGATTTTGAACCATCTCTTATGTTGGTCAGCAAAGCACCTTACCCCCACCCACTCCACCATACTTGCCCCCTTAACGGTTAGTACCCATGTCCCTCGATTGCTCGCCGTGTCCAGAGTCCTATGGTGTCTACAAACCACAGGACAACAGTCCACCTTAAAAATTAATAAGGCTGACAACGTGCCTGTCACTATGCCAATGACCAGTGTCCCCTCAGCGACTCATCAGGCCAGCTGTAAATCAGGCCAGGAAAGGCCTTAAGGGGGATGCTCTTCCTCCAAGCTGCTTTAAACACTTTAGAGCATCAATAACCAAAGGCTTTACAATTACACTTGTTGACATGGCAACAGAAATACTGCTGATTGTCCAAATAAATACAAATAAATAAATAAAAACAGGGCCAACATCCGATCTGAAGTGTTGCATGGCTGTACTGTACCTTATGTGTTGTGGACGTCAGCTTAGGTCAATATTAGTGATGCAGTGGTAAAATAACAGGTATAAACCTTTATACCCTCGTATTTATTTCCTCATAAAGACCTGATTTTCATGTAACTTGCATCAATCTGATAGTACTTACCATAATGTGGGTAAGTAGGGCGGCTTTGGCTCAGGGGTAGAGCGGGTCGTCCAATGATCGAAGGGTTGGTGGTTCGAATCCCGCTCAAGCCCATGTCCATCCCATTGCCGTTGTGTCCTTGGGCAAGACACTTAACCTACTTGCCTCGTATGAATGTGTATGCATGTGAATGAATGTTGGTGGTGGTCGGAGGGACCGTAGGCGATGATTATTCGCCACGCTTCCGTGAGTCTGCCTCAGGGCAGCTCTGGCTGCAATTGTAGCTTACCACCACCGGTATGACTGTGTATGAACGAATAATGGACTCTGTGAAGCGCTCTGGGTGTCATGAAGAGCGCTATATAAATCCAAGCCATTATTATTATTATTATTATTATTATTATTATTATTATTATTATTATTATTATATACTATGCTTTTCAATCATAAAGATTCATATCAGTTTATAAAGGTGGATAAACTCTATTAGGACTTGTGGGTTATCATACATGTTCTCCTGGTGCTGATTGTACAGTAGGCTATGCCGTGTGCAAATGTGATTGCAGCATCAGCTTATTTTGAGATGTAGAGTAATATGCTATTCTTTAGATACTTGTGTGGAGTCTATACAATTGCCTTTCCATGATTTCTTTACACATGAAGCCATAGCAAGGTTGAAAGACAGCATTTTGTCAATATCAGAGGCGGTGTCGGCAGTGCATTGCTAGGCGTTGTGGGTTTTATTTAATCCAGCTTGGCGCCTCTTTGGGATAATAACTTTTTTGCTCCATTCCAAGACTTGTCTGTCAGCTTGACATGGCAATATCTTCCAACTCCACTGTTTCATAGTCGCTTTCATTTATTTCCAAACACCATTTCACACCCTACTGACTTTAACTAGGTATTATACAGCGTTTGGGGAGTGTGCTGTAGATTGAATCGTGACAGAGACAACATCGTTTCTGTCACGGCTGTGACGTCCAGCTCCAGTTCTAACTTTGTCTCCCCCTCCCCCCAGTCTCTCGTCTTGTGTTTCCACCCAGGTCCTGCAGATGTCCTCGTGTGTCTCCCTCGTGCATTGGGTTACCACTGTGCCCATGGAGGTCAACTGTTTTAATGTAGACCCATTGGCTCTGTTACTCACATCACTGTTCTGTTAAACCTCACCTCAGTATCTCTGGGAATAATCATTAGAACATCCAGCTCTACCTGTTGTACTCCCTATTAACTGTTGTCGCCCTGGGCAGGGCCGGATTAACGACCGGGCCGTCCGGGCCGCGGCCCGTGGGCCTCTAGTGATGAGTGGCACAATTTTTTTTTTTTTTTTTTTTGGAGGCCCCTTGTCATTTTTTTTACTTACATTTTTTAATTTTTTTGAAGGCCCCACGTCACTAGAGGCCTTTTGGAGGCCCCTCGTCACAAGAGGCCCCAAATTAGTATTATTATTTTTTTAACTTTTATTTTTAATTTTTTTGGAGGCCCCTCGTCACTAGAGGCCTTTTGGAGGCCCCTCGTCACTAGAGGCCCCAAATTATTATTATTATTTTTTTTACTTTTATTTTTTTTGGAGGCCCCTCATCACTAGAGGCCCCAAATATTTGTTTATCTTTTTTTAACTTTTATTTTAAAATGAAAACATATTTCATCAACAAAAATATTTCATCAACTAAAATATACAGTACGTCACACCCTGCCGTCTGCAAGTGGCTAATCTTGAGTATTCTTTCTCCTCTTCATAAGAGTTTGAGGTTTTCCGTTTGAGGTAAAAACAGCAATAAAAAGTCAAAACTTGCATCTCCACATCCCAGCCCCGACGCCTGAATACTTTTACCAACGGATTTCCAGTTCCGCGTTCGCGTTCTGCACTCTGATTGGCCACTGATGTTTCTGGTAGCGCCAATCGTGTGACACCTCTTTCTTTCACCGGTTAAGCTTAGGCACTCTTTCGAAGTTGGTTAAGGTTAGAGTTTGTCTTAGAGCAGGGCGATAGAACACCAGCCCTGATTCCATACTCTAACCTTAACCAACTTCGAAAAAGTCGCCTAAGAAACGTCAGTCAATATTTCTATTGTATTTTTTTTCTTTTATACATACATACATACATACATACATACATACATACATACATACATACATACATACATACATACATACATACATACATACATACATACATACATACATACATACATACATACATACATACATACATACATACATACATACATACATACATACATACATACATACATACAGCCCCACCCCCACCTAATAGACAGTCCCCTCCCCACCGTATGTAATGTATATTATTCTCTCCCCACCGTATGTATATTTCTCTCCCACCCACCCACCCCCTCCTAATGTACAGTCCCCTCCCCATCATATGTATATACTCTCTGTCAGGATCTATGGGTAACAGTACTGTATATTTGCATATCATATATGTCACAAATGTAACTACTATATACCTGTATGTCATGTATGTCCCTATGCCATAAATGTCATGATGTCATATATGTTGTGCATGTCATACATGTCACTATGAATTGAAAATGGGGGACCCTGATGTAAACAAGACAAACGTCTTTCTCTGGTCTGCATCCCCTTAACAATTGTGTGTATTGAGCCGTACTGTATTATTTGTACCCATTCTGCAATCTGTTAAATACAATTCATTAATTCATTCATTCACAGACAGTAACACAGGACAAAAACACATTTCAACCCCCTCCCTTCCCTAATTATAATTTAAATTGACATTCACGTAAAAGTAAGCTTACTATTCTAATATTATATTCTTGTCTCCAAAGTGTGTGCATGTTTTTTTTCTTCCTGAGGATGGCGCCATCCCGCCATCTAAACATGATGTGTTTCTTTTCTCTTCTTGATTGATTGATTGAAAACTTTATTAACAGATTGTAGAATGGGTACAGTACAGTACAGCTCAATAATTGTTAAGGGGATGCAGACCAGAGAAAGACTTTCGTCTTGTTTACATCAGGGTCCCCCATTTTCAATTCATCATAACATATATGACATACATGACATACAGATAGACAGTACTGCTACATCTATACATTTATGACATACCAGATTTGCAAATACAGTACTGTTTGTGATACAAAAAGAGTCCAGAAAAGAGAGTATATACATTTGACGTAGAAACTGTACATTGGAGGAGGTTGGGTAGGTGGGGTGGGGTTGGGGGGGTGGGGGGGACTGTACATTGGAGGTGGTTTGGTGGGTGGGTGGGGGACACTGTACAACTGTACAAGCAAAACTGTACATTGGAATATTGACAAAACCATACTTGGTCCTTTACTGTACATTGGAGGGGGTTGTGTTAGGACATTTACAGGGGCCAGTTTCGAATTGCAGTCTCCCGTAGGTGTTCTTTGAGAGTGTTTTTGAAAGTGGGTAGTGATTCACATTCCTTTACAGCTTTGGGTAGGGCGTTCCACATTGATGTGGCATAATTGCGAAACGTGTTTAGTCCCTTGTTTGAGCCGAATCTGGGTTTAACATGATTTGTGGAGCTCCCTCTGGTGTTGTGATCGTGGTATTCACTTACCTTTGGGAAGTATTTTGACATGTACATGGGTACCTTGGTCGTGTACTGTAGTGTATCTTGTAGACCAGGCCCATTTCAAGTTGCTGTACTCTGTCATCTACTCTAAGCCATCCTAGGTTGTCAAAGTGGGCAGGGGTGATCAAAGTCTTCGAGAATGCTAACGTTACCTTTTCCTTAATGCCTTCCTGTGTACAGACAGTTGCCATCCTGTTTCCCCTTCACCCCTTTGTATCTCATACGATTTAGCAAGAGATGTTATGTTCAGTTACAAATTAATATTTCATATAGTATACACGACGAGTGTGACATGAAGCGCTACATTCAGAAAGGGAAAAAAAAAGCCCTCGGAAACGTTCAGTGGCATTTCAAAATAAAAGCCCTCGAAAATGTTATATAAATTTACCTCAACTTTCAGATTATAATTTAAAGGAAAGCACCCATAGTTCAAGGCCAACACCTCAGAGTGTCACCCAGAAACGTTCAGTACATTCTGATGTGGCATTTCAAAATAAAAGCCCTAGAAAATGTTATATAAATTTACCTCAACTTTCAGATTATAATTTAAAGGAAAGCACCCCAAATTCAAGACCAATTCCACTTCAAAGTTGTAATGGAACACCTCAGAGTGTCACCCAGAAACGTTCAGTACATTCTGATGTGGCATTTCAAAATAAAAGCCCTCGAAAATGTTGTATAAATTTACCTCAACTTTCAGATTATAATTTAAAGGAAAGCACCCAAAGTTCAAGGCCAATTCCACTTCAGAGTTGTAATGGAACACCTCAGAGTGTCACCCAGAAACCTTCAGTACATTCTGAAGTGGCATTTCAAAATAAAAGCCCTCGAAAATTTTATATAAATTTACCTCAACTTTCAGATTATAATTTAAAGGAAAGCACCCAAAGTTCAAGGCCAATTCCACTTCAGAGTTGTAATGGAACACCTCAGAGTGTCACCCAGAAACTTTCAGTACATTCTGAAGTGGCATTTCAAAACAAAAGCCCTCTAAAATGTCATAAACTAGCAATCTTTCCTCAACTTTCAGATTATAATTTAAAGGAAAGCACCCAAAGTTCAAGACCAATTCCACTTCAGAGTTGTAATGGAACACCTCAGAGTGTCACCCAGAAACGTTCAGTACATTCTGAGGTGGCATTTCAGAATAAAAGCCCTCGAAAATGTTATATAAATTTACCTCAACTTTCAGATTATAATTTAAAGGAAAGCACCCAAAGTTCAAGGCCAATTCCACTTCAGAGTTGTAATGGAACACATCAGAGTGTCAACCAGAAACGTTCAGTACATTCTGAGGTGGCATTTCAAAATAAAAGCCCTCGAAAATGTTATATAAATTTACCTCAACTTTCAGATTATAATTTAAAGGAAAGCACCCAAAGTTCAAGGCCAATTCCACTTCAGAGTTGTAATGGAACACCTCAGAGTGTCACCCAGAAACTTTCAGTACATTCTGAAGTGGCATTTCAAAATAAAAGCCCTAAACATTTTATATAAATTTACCTAAACTTTCAGATTATAATTTAAAGGAAAGCACCCAAAGTTCAAGACCAATTCCACTTCAGAGTTGTAATGGAACACCTCAGTGTCACCCAGAAACGTTCAGTACATTCTGATGTGGCATTTCAAAATAAAAGCCCTAGAAAATGTTATATAAATTTACCTCAACTTTCAGATTATAATTTAAAGGAAAGCACCCAAAATTCAAGACCAATTCCACTTCAAAGTTGTAATGGAACACCTCAGAGTGTCACCCAGAAACGTTCAGTACATTCTGATGTGGCATTTCAAAATAAAAGTCCTAGAAAATGTTGTATACATTTACCTCAACTTTCAGATTATAATTTAAAGGAAAGCACCCAAAGTTCAAGGCCAATTCCACTTCAGAGTTGTAATGGAACACCTCAGAGTGTCACCCAGAAACTTTCAGTACATTCTGAAGTGGCATTTCAAAATAAAAGCCCTAGAAAATGTTATATAAATTTACCTCAACTTTCAGATTATAATTTAAAGGAAAGCACCCAAAGTTCAAGGCCAATTCCACTTCAGAGTTGTAATGGAACACCTCAGAGTGTCACCCAGAAACTTTCAGTACATTCTGATGTGGCATTTCAAAATAAAAACCCTCGAAAATGTTATATAAATTTACCTCAACTTTCAGATTATAATTTAAAGGAAAGCACCCAAAGTTCAGGGCCAATTCCACTTCAGAGTTGTAATGGAATACCTCAGAGTGTCACCCAGAAACGTTCAGTACATTCTGAGGTGGCATTTCAAAATAAAAGCCCTCGAAAATGTTATATAAATTTACCTCAATTTTCAGATTATAATTTAAAGGAAAGCACCCAAAGTTCAAGACCAATTCCACCTCAGAGTTGTAATGGAACACCTCAGAGTGTCACCCAGAAACTTTCAGTACATTCTGATGTGGCATTTCAAAATAAAAGCCCTCGAAAATGTTATATAAATTTACCTCAACTTTCAGATTATAATTTAAAGGAAAGCACCCAAAATTCAATGCCAATTCCACTTCAGAGTTGTAATGGAACACCTCAGAGTGTCACCCAGAAACGTTCAGTACATTCTGATGTGGCATTTCAAAATAAAAGCCCTCGAAATTGTTATATAAATTTACCTCAACTTTCAGATTATAATTTAAAGGAAAGCACCCAAAGTTCAAGGCCAATTCTCCTTCAGAGTTGTAATGGAACACCTCAGAGTGTCACCCAGAAACGTTCAGTACATTCTGATGTGGCATTTCAAAATAAAAGCCCTCGAAAATGTTATATAAATTTACCTCAACTTTCAGATTATAATTTAAAGGAAAGCACCCAAAGTTCAAGGCCAATTCCACTTCAGAGTTGTAATGGAACACCTCAGAGTGTCACCCAGAAACGTTCAGTACATTCTGAAGTGGCATTTCAAAATAAAAGCCCTAAACATTTTATATAAATTTACCTCAACTTTCAGATTATAATTTAAAGGAAAGCACCCAAAGTTCAAGACCAATTCCACTTCAGAGTTGTAATGGAACACCTCAGAGTGTCACCCAGAAACTTTCAGTACATTCTGATGTGGCATTTCAAAATAAAAGCCCTAGAAAATGTTATATAAATTTACCTCAACTTTCAGATTATAATTTAAAGGAAAGCACCCAAAGTTCAAGGTCAATTCCACTTCAGAGTTGTAATGGAACACCTCAGAGTGTCACCCAGAAACGTTCAGTACATTCTGAGGTGGCATTTCAAAATAAAAGCCCTTGAAGATGTTATATAAATTTACCTCAACTTTCAGATTATAATTTAAAGGAAAGCACCCAAAGTTCAGGGCCAATTCCACTTCAGAGTTGTAATGGAACACCTCAGAGTGTCACCCAGAAACGTTCAGTACATTCTGAGGTGGCATTTCAAAATAAAAGCCCTCGAAAATGTTATATAAATTTACCTCAACTTTCAGATTATAATTGAAAGGAAAGCACCCAAAGTTCAAGACCAATTCCACCTCAGAGTTGTAATGGAACACCTCAGAGTGTCACCCAGAAACTTTCAGTACATTCTGAGGTGGCATTTCAAAATAAAAGCCCTCGAAAATGTTATATAAATTTACCTCAACTTTCAGATTATAATTTAAAGGAAAGCACCCAAAGTTCAAGGCCAATTCCACTTCAGAGTTGTAATGGAACACCTCAGAGTGTCACCCAGAAACGTTCAGTACATTCTGAAGTGGCATTTCAAAATAAAAGCCCTCGAAATTGTTATATAAATTTACCACAACTTTCAGATTATAATTTAAAGGAAAGCACCCAACGTTCAAGACCAATTCCACCTCAGAGTTGTAATGGAACACCTCAGAGTGTCACCCAGAAACTTTCAGTACATTCTGAGGTGGCATTTCAAAATAAAAGCCCTCGAAAATGTTATATAAATTTACCTCAACTTTCAGATTATAATTGAAAGGAAAGCACCCAAAGTTCAAGACCAATTCCACCTCAGAGTTGTAATGGAACACCTCAGAGTGTCACCCAGAAACTTTCAGTACATTCTGAGGTGGCATTTCAAAATAAAAGCCCTCGAAAATGTTATATAAATTTACCTCAACTTTCAGATTATAATTTAAAGGAAAGCACCCAAAGTTCAAGGCCAATTCCACTTCAGAGTTGTAATGGAACACCTCAGAGTGTCACCCAGAAACTTTCAGTACATGCTGAGGTGGCATTTCAAAATAAAAGCCCTCGAAAATGTTATATAAATTTACCTCAACTTTCAGATTATAATTTAAAGGAAAGCACCCAAAGTTCAGGGCCAATTCCACTTCAGAGTTGTAATGGAACACCTCAGAGTGTCACCCAGAAACGTTCAGTACTTTCTGAGGTGGCATTTAAAAATAAAAGCCCTCGAAAATGTTATATAAATTTACCTCAACTTTCAGATTATAATTGAAAGGAAAGCACCCAAAGTTCAAGACCAATTCCACCTCAGAGTTGTAATGGAACACCTCAGAGTGTCACCCAGAAACTTTCAGTACATTCTGAGGTGGCATTTCAAAATAAAAGCCCTCGAAAATGTTATATAAATTTACCTCAACTTTCAGATTATAATTTAAAGGAAAGCACCCAAAGTTCAAGGCCAATTCCACTTCAGAGTTGTAATGGAACACCTCAGAGTGTCACCCAGAAACGTTCAGTACATTCTGAAGTGGCATTTCAAAATAAAAGCCCTCGAAATTGTTATATAAATTTACCACAACTTTCAGATTATAATTTAAAGGAAAGCACCCAAAGTTCAAGACCAATTCCACCTCAGAGTTGTAATGGAACACCTCAGAGTGTCACCCAGAAACTTTCAGTACATTCTGAGGTGGCATTTTAAAATAAAATCCCTCGAAAATGTTATATAAATTTACCTCAACTTTCAGATTATAATTGAAAGGAAAGCACCCAAAGTTCAAGACCAATTCCACCTCAGAGTTGTAATGGAACACCTCAGAGTGTCACCCAGAAACTTTCAGTACATTCTGAGGTGGCATTTCAAAATAAAAGCCCTCGAAAATGTTATATAAATTTACCTCAACTTTCAGATTATAATTTAAAGGAAAGCACCCAAAGTTCAAGGCCAATTCCACTTCAGAGTTGTAATGGAACACCTCAGAGTGTCACCCAGAAACGTTCAGTACATTCTGAAGTGGCATTTCAAAATAAAAGCCCTCGAAATTGTTATATAAATTTACCACAACTTTCAGATTATAATTTAAAGGAAAGCACCCAAAGTTCAAGACCAATTCCACCTCAGAGTTGTAATGGAACACCTCAGAGTGTCACCCAGAAACTTTCAGTACATTCTGAGGTGGCATTTCAAAATAAAAGCCCTCGAAAATGTTATATAAATTTACCTCAACTTTCAGATTATAATTTAAAGGAAAGCACCCAAAGTTCAAGGCCAATTCCACTTCAGAGTTGTAATGGAACACCTCAGAGTGTCACCCAGAAACGTTCAGTACATTCTGAAGTGGCATTTCAAAATAAAAGCCCTCGAAATTGTTATATAAATTTACCTCAACTTTCAGATTATAATTTAAAGGAAAGCACCCAAAGTTCAAGGCCAATTCCACTTCAGAGTTGTAATGGAAAATTTCAGAGTGTCACCCAGAAACGTTCAGTACATTCTGATGTGGCATTTCAAAATAAAATCCCTCGAAAATGTTATATAAATTTACCTCAACTTTCAGATTATAATTTAAAGGAAAGCACCCAAAGTTCAAAACCAATTCCACTTCAGAGTTGTAATGGAACACCTCAGAGTGTCACCCAGAAACTTTCAGTACATTCTGATGTGGCATTTCAAAATAAAAGCCCTCGAAAATGTTATATAAATTTACCTCAACTTTCAGATTATAATTTAAAGGAAAGCACCCAAAGTTCAGGGCCAATTCCACTTCAGAGTTGTAATGGAACACCTCAGAGTGTCACCCAGAAACGTTCAGTACATTCTGATGTGTCATTTCAAAATAAAATCCCTCGAAAATGTTATATAAATTTACCTCAACTTTCAGATTATAATTTAACGGAAAGCACCCAAAGTTCAAAACCAATTCCACTTCAGAGTTGTAATGGAACACCTCAGAGTGTCACCCAGAAACATTCAGTACATTCTGATGTGGCATTTCAAAATAAAAGCCCTAGAAAATGTTATATAAATTTACCTCAACTTTCAGATTATAATTTAAAGGAAAGCACCCAAAGTTCAAGGCCAATTCCACTTCAGAGTTGTAATGGAACACCTCAGAGTGTCACCCAGAAACGTTCAGTACATTTTTAAGTGGCATTTCAAAATAAAAGCCCTCGAAATTGTTATATAAATTTACCTCAACTTTCAGATTATAATTTAAAGGAAAGCACCCAAAGTTCAAGGCCAATTCCACTTCAGAGTTGTAATGGAAAACTTCAGAGTGTCACCCAGAAACGTTCAGTACATTCTGATGTGGCATTTCAAAATAAAATCCCTCGAAAATGTTATATAAATTTACCTCAACTTTCAGATTATAATTTAAAGGAAAGCACCCAAAGTTCAAAACCAATTCCACTTCAGAGTTGTAATGGAACACCTCAGAGTGTCACCCAGAAACTTTCAGTACATTCTGATGTGGCATTTCAAAATAAAAGCCCTCGAAAATGTTATATAAATTTACCACAACTTTCAGATTATAATTTAAAGGAAAGCACCCAAAGTTCAAGACCAATTCCACCTCAGAGTTGTAATGGAACACCTCAGAGTGTCACCCAGAAACTTTCAGTACATTCTGAGGTGGCATTTCAAAATAAAAGCCATCGAAAATGTTATATAAATTTACCTCAACTTTCAGATTATAATTTAAAGGAAAGCACCCAAAGTTCAAGGCCAATTCCACTTCAGAGTTGTAATGGAACACCTCAGAGTGTCACCCAGAAACGTTCAGTACATTCTGAAGTGGCATTTCAAAATAAAAGCCCTCGAAATTGTTATATAAATTTACCTCAACTTTCAGATTATAATTTAAAGGAAAGCACCCAAAGTTCAAGGCCAATTCCACTTCAGAGTTGTAATGGAAAACTTCAGAGTGTCACCCAGAAACGTTCAGTACATTCTGATGTGGCATTTCAAAATAAAATCCCTCGAAAATGTTATATAAATTTACCTCAACTTTCAGATTATAATTTAAAGGAAAGCACCCAAAGTTCAGGGCCAATTCCACTTCAGAGTTGTAATGGAACACCTCAGAGTGTCACCCAGAAACGTTCAGTACATTCTGATGTGTCATTTCAAAATAAAATCCCTCGAAAATGTTATATAAATTTACCTCAACTTTCAGATTATAATTTAACGGAAAGCACCCAAAGTTCAAAACCAATTCCACTTCAGAGTTGTAATGGAACACCTCAGAGTGTCACCCAGAAACATTCAGTACATTCTGATGTGGCATTTCAAAATAAAAGCCCTAGAAAATGTTATATAAATTTACCTCAACTTTCAGATTATAATTTAAAGGAAAGCACCCAAAGTTCAAGGCCAATTCCACTTCAGAGTTGTAATGGAACACCTCAGAGTGTCACCCAGAAACGTTCAGTACATTTTTAAGTGGCATTTCAAAATAAAAGCCCTCGAAATTGTTATATAAATTTACCTCAACTTTCAGATTATAATTTAAAGGAAAGCACCCAAAGTTCAAGGCCAATTCCACTTCAGAGTTGTAATGGAAAACTTCAGAGTGTCACCCAGAAACGTTCAGTACATTCTGATGTGGCATTTCAAAATAAAATCCCTCGAAAATGTTATATAAATTTACCTCAACTTTCAGATTATAATTTAAAGGAAAGCACCCAAAGTTCAAAACCAATTCCACTTCAGAGTTGTAATGGAACACCTCAGAGTGTCACCCAGAAACTTTCAGTACATTCTGATGTGGCATTTCAAAATAAAAGCCCTCGAAAATGTTATATAAATTTACCACAACTTTCAGATTATAATTTAAAGGAAAGCACCCAAAGTTCAAGACCAATTCCACCTCAGAGTTGTAATGGAACACCTCAGAGTGTCACCCAGAAACTTTCAGTACATTCTGAGGTGGCATTTCAAAATAAAAGCCATCGAAAATGTTATATAAATTTACCTCAACTTTCAGATTATAATTTAAAGGAAAGCACCCAAAGTTCAAGGCCAATTCCACTTCAGAGTTGTAATGGAACACCTCAGAGTGTCACCCAGAAACGTTCAGTACATTCTGAAGTGGCATTTCAAAATAAAAGCCCTCGAAATTGTTATATAAATTTACCTCAACTTTCAGATTATAATTTAAAGGAAAGCACCCAAAGTTCAAGGCCAATTCCACTTCAGAGTTGTAATGGAAAACTTCAGAGTGTCACCCAGAAACGTTCAGTACATTCTGATGTGGCATTTCAAAATAAAATCCCTCGAAAATGTTATATAAATTTACCTCAACTTTCAGATTATAATTTAAAGGAAAGCACCCAAAGTTCAGGGCCAATTCCACTTCAGAGTTGTAATGGAACACCTCAGAGTGTCACCCAGAAACGTTCAGTACATTCTGATGTGTCATTTCAAAATAAAATCCCTCGAAAATGTTATATAAATTTACCTCAACTTTCAGATTATAATTTAACGGAAAGCACCCAAAGTTCAAAACCAATTCCACTTCAGAGTTGTAATGGAACACCTCAGAGTGTCACCCAGAAACATTCAGTACATTCTGATGTGGCATTTCAAAATAAAAGCCCTAGAAAATGTTATATAAATTTACCTCAACTTTCAGATTATAATTTAAAGGAAAGCACCCAAAGTTCAAGGCCAATTCCACTTCAGAGTTGTAATGGAACACCTCAGAGTGTCACCCAGAAACGTTCAGTACATTTTTAAGTGGCATTTCAAAATAAAAGCCCTCGAAATTGTTATATAAATTTACCTCAACTTTCAGATTATAATTTAAAGGAAAGCACCCAAAGTTCAAGGCCAATTCCACTTCAGAGTTGTAATGGAAAACTTCAGAGTGTCACCCAGAAACGTTCAGTACATTCTGATGTGGCATTTCAAAATAAAATCCCTCGAAAATGTTATATAAATTTACCTCAACTTTCAGATTATAATTTAAAGGAAAGCACCCAAAGTTCAAAACCAATTCCACTTCAGAGTTGTAATGGAACACCTCAGAGTGTCACCCAGAAACTTTCAGTACATTCTGATGTGGCATTTCAAAATAAAAGCCCTCGAAAATGTTATATAAATTTACCTCAACTTTCAGATTATAATTTAAAGGAAAGCACCCAAAGTTCAGGGCCAATTCCACTTCAGAGTTGTAATGGAACACCTCAGAGTGTCACCCAGAAACGTTCAGTACATTCTGATGTGGCATTTCAAAATAAAATCCCTCGAAAATGTTATATAAATTTACCTCAACTTTCAGATTATAATTTAAAGGAAAGCACCCAAAGTTCAAAACCAATTCCACTTCAGAGTTGTAATGGAACACCTCAGAGTGTCACCCAGAAACATTCAGTACATTCTGATGTGGCATTTCAAAATAAAAGCCCTAGAAAATGTTATATAAATTTACCTCAACTTTCAGATTATAATTTAAAGGAAAGCACCCAAAGTTCAAGGCCAATTCCACTTCAGAGTTGTAATGGAACACCTCAGAGTGTCACCCAGAAACTTTCAGTACATTCTGATGTGGCATTTCAAAATAAAAGCCCTCGAAAATGTTATATAAATTTACCTCAACTTTCAGATTATAATTTAAAGGAAAGCACCCAAAGTTCAAGGCCAATTCCACGTCAGAGTTGTAATGGAACACCTCAGAGTGTCACCCAGAAACTTTCAGTACATTCTGATGTGGCATTTCAAAATAAAAGCCCTCGAAAATGTTATATAAATTTACCTCAACTTTCAGATTATAATTTAAAGGAAAGCACCCAAAGTGCAAGGCCAATTCCACTTCAGAGTTGTAATGGAACACCTCAGAGTGTCACCCAGAAACTTTCAGTACATTCTGATGTGGCATTTCAAAACAAAAGCCCTATAAAATGTCATAAACTAGCAATCTTTCCTCAACTTTCAGATTATAATTTAAAGGAAAGCACCCAAAGTTCAAGGCCAATTCCACTTCTGGACACTCTGAGGTGTTCCATTACAACTCTGAAGTGGAATTGGCCTTGAACTTTGGGTGCTTTCCTTTAAATTATAATCTGAAAGTTGAGGTAAATTTATATAACATTTCCGAGGCCTTTTATTTTGAAATGCCACCTCAGAATGTACTGAAAGTTTCTGGGTGACACTCTGAGGTGTTCCATTACAACTCTGAAGTGGAATTGGCCTTGAACTTTGGGTGCTTTCCTTTAAATTACAATCTGAAAGTTGAGGTAAATTTATATAACATTTTCGAGGGCTTTTATTTTGAAATGCCACTTCAGAATGTACTGAAAGTTTCTGGGTGACACTCTGAGGTGTTCCATTACAACTCTGAAGTGGAATTGGTCTTGAACGTTGCGTGCTTTCCTATAAATTATAATCTGAAAGTTGAGGAAAGATTGCTAGTTTATGACATTTTAAAGGGCTTTTGTTTTGAAATGCCACCTCAGAATGTACTGAAAGTTTCTGGGTGACACTCTGAGGTGTTCCATTACAACTCTGAAGTGGAATTGGCCTTGAACTGTGGGTGCTTTCCTTTAAATTATAATCTGAAAGTTGAGGTACATTTATATAACATTTTCGAGGGCTTTTATTTTTAAATGCAACATCAGAATGTACTGAAAGTTTCTGGGTGACACTCTGAGGTGTTCCATTACAACTCTGAAGTGGAATTGGCCTTGAACTTTGGGTGCTTTCCTTTAAATTATAATCTGAAAGTTGAGGTAAATTTATATAACATTTTCGAGGGCTTTTATTTTGAAATGCCACATCAGAATGTACTGAAAGTTTCTGGGTGACACTCTGAGGTGTTCCATTACAACTCTGAAGTGGAATTGGTCTTGAAATTTGGGTGCTTTCCTTTAAATTATAATCTGAAAATTGAGGTACATTTATATAACATTTTCGAGGGCTTTTATTTTGAGATTCCACATCAGAATACTGAACGTTTCCGAGGGCTTTTTTTTCCCTTTCTGAATGTAGCGCTTCATGTCACACTCGTCGTGTATACGATATGAAATATTCATTTGTAACTGAACATAACATCTCTTGCTAAATCGTATGAGATACAAATGGGTGAAGGGGAAACAGGATGGCAACTGTCTGTACACAGGAAGGCATTAAGGAAAAGGTAACGTTAGCATGAACTAAAAACCCTTTTATAAGGCAAGTGTATGCGCAAACGAAAATAAATGGGTGGACCACTTGACTGTGATATCCGAATTGCAGGCTGGCTTGACCCCAGTAATATATTGCTGTGTTTTCCGGTGTCAGGCCAAATAATGCAATGAGAGGGCATGGGTCAACATTCACAGCTAAGATATCTGAGTAAGATTTAAAAATGGAAGTCCAGAAAGGGGCCAGTGCTGGACGCGTGATTTTTTTCCATAGCCGTAGTTCGCAAGTCTAGTCTTTGACCAATATAGACGGTGGAGGAGCTTGAACTGTATCAGTGAATGGCAGGCACATATTGAGGATGAGTGTATTCGGGCAAGAGCCTTTTCCCATCCTTTGTCTGTAAATTGATGATTTAGATCGGACTCCCAGTTCTGTCTTATAGCCAATACTGAAGAAGGGATAAGGATATGATGTTATATAGTTTAGATATTGAGCCTTTGGTTGCAACCTTCACCTCCAAGATGTGGTCAATCACAGTTTTTGGAGGCATATGGGGGAACTGAGCAAATTTATTCTTAACGAAATCACGTATCTGCAAATTCTATATATTTGGTAAGTGCTTGTTCTTTCTTCATCGATTACCATGGCCTCAACTACTTCACAGTCAACAACTGGTATCCCCTCCCTCTCCGCTCCTCTGTTTTTGAGCTTCTCCAGGACACTACCATCTTCATCAAGCTCCACCGTTGCAAAGCTTACCATCTAGTGCGCATCAGAAAAGGAGATGAGTGGAAAGCGGCTTTCAACACCCCCAGGGGGCACTATTGAGTATCTGGTCAGGCCTTTTTGGACTCACCAACACACTTGCCATGTCCCAGGCGCGTGTATACTTTCGACAACAAATGTTTGTTTCTGCGTTCGAGTTTTGCGCTCTGATTGGCCAGGTCATGTGACAGGTGCGCCAATCGTGGGACAGCAAGTTCTACGCCTATTTCCGGGTCTATCAGCCTGCAAACTACCTGGCGTTCTATCGCCATGCTCTAAGACAAACTCTAACCTTAACCAACTTCGAAAGAGCGCCTAAGCTTAACCAGTGTAGAAACTTGCGGTCCCACGATTGGCGCACATGTCACATGACCAGAAACGTGTGTGGCCAATCAGAGACGCGGAAACAAACATTTGTTGTCGAAAGTATTCAGGCGTCTCAGGCCCCTGTCAATGCTGTGCTCCGTGATGTGCTCAAGTATTAGGCACCGATTGGGACAAAAGCCTGTTGAATATAAGACACCGCCTATCCAGTTGGGCAGCGCGGGATACCCAAGAAGAAAGAATATATTGGTGTACTCCTGACTTTCCCCAAGGGGGTCAATAAAGGAATATCTTATCTTATCCGATCACTTCCGCAATCAGATCAGTCAGCCTTTGCCCATGTCAATGATTCTTTCCCGCCTTCCCATACAGACAGAATGTCAGGAATGGCTAGAAGAATAGTTGATAGAATTCTAAAAAACAACGAAATATTAACTTCAATAGATGCAGCACTATCGTCGTCATCGTCATCATCATCATCAGTATCATCAACTAACATTACAAGAACAGTAGAGGAGGAAGTTGGACACATGTCACGTATACAATTGACACAGGTGTCTGCTGTCTGGGTGGCCCGCGGACCCATCTGGGCCTCTCGCTGACCAAAACTGGTCGGCACTCGCGGATCAAAACTTGTCGCCGCGCGGACCAACTGGATAGGTGGTGTCTTGCAGTCGACAGGCTTTTGTCCCAATCGGCGCCTCATACTCAAGCAGTTTGTGTTTGTCTGGTTGGACGACATCCTGATCTTCTGACGTCTAAGCAGGAACATGCTCACCACGTCAAGCAACGTTTCTATCAGCAACTGGAGAATCAACTGTTTGTGAAAGCTGAGAAATGTGAGTTCCATGTGTCAACCACATTTGTGGTCTCTGATGGCCATGTACACATGGACCCAGCCAAAGTCAAGACGGTGGTGGACTGGCCCGTCCCATATTCTCTGAAACAGTTACAGCATTTTCTGGGATTTACCAGCTTCATCCGTAACTACAGCTCCATAGCAGCCCCTCTGAATGCCCATCTCTCCCCTTTATTGTGGAAGTTGGCAGATCGGATGTGGGGGTGGGGGCCATCCTATCTCAGTGCCCCAAGATCAGAAAACCCACCCTTGTGCTTTTTTCTCTCATCGCCTGTCCCCAGCAAAGAAGAATTATGATGTCATTGGTAACTGGCTGTCAAGTTGGCCCTGCATGAGTGGAGACACAGGTTGGAGGGGGTTAGCAGCCACTCATGGTTTGGATGAACCACAGAAACCTGGCCTACATCTCAACAGCTCTGTGGCTGAACTCCCGTCAAGCCAGGTGGACGTTTGTGCAGCTGATCATAATCATGTTCCAGAAACCATCCTACCAGCCGCCCCCATGGTGGTTGCTGCCGTGTCCTGGGCTGTGGAGAATGTGGTCAGGGAGGCCCAACCTGACACCAGTAATGGACCAGCTGGTTGTCTGGTTGTGCCTGACTCTGCTCATTCCAAAGTCCTTAAGTGGAGCCACTCTTCCAACCCCAAAGTGTACCTGAAAGAGGGCCCGCTCCACTCTGCACCCTGCCCAGGTATCGGTGACAAGTAGATTGCTGCCAGGCTCCTGCCCCCAGCGGTATCATCCTGGCCAGAAGGTGTGGCTCTCCGCCCCCGCGACCTACAGCTTAGAGTTCATTGGTCCGTTCCCCATCGCAGAGGTCATCAACCACCACAGTCCAGAGAAGCAGTGCTGGTTTCCTGCCAGGGACATCTTGGACCCATTACTGACCACTGACTTCCACCAACATCCTCCTGGCCGGCCTGGTGGGACATCAGGAGTCATCCCTAGAGGGGTGGGGGTCTTGTCAGCGTGTATGCTTTTACCAACGCATTTGTGTTTCCGGGTTGCCGTTTTGCGCTCTGATTGGCCACTGACCTACACGCGTACGCCCCCCTCGCTATCGCCTTTGGGGCGTGAGATATGAAGACAGATTTGCCTGGGTATAGGAAGGAAGTACCATACGAGCCGCAAATTGAACATGCAGTGAGTCTGCGACAACAACCCAATAATAAACACTCGAAACAGCTATTACCAGACAATTACAACAGCAGTGGTGCCTGCTTCAAATGTCATGTATTATAGGCTATAAGCCCGTGTAGATCTATTCGGAATAATAAACATATACACCCTCTAGCAAAACATGACACAATGTGATCCTATCTCTGATAGAGCGGCTGGTCGCAGAGACTCGAGTTGAACGAACACATCGGGAGGAGAATGAATGAATGAATGAATGAACCTGATGTAAACAAGACAAAAGTCTTTCTCTGGTCTGCATCCCCTTAACAATTGTGTGTATTGAGCCGTACTGTATTGTACCCATTCTGCAATCTGTTAAATAAAGTTTTCATTCATTCATTCTCCTCCCGATGTGTTCGTTCAACTCGCGTCTCTGTGATCAGCCGCTCTATCGGAGATACGATCACATTGTGTCATGTTTTGCTAGAGGGTGTATATGTTTATTATTCCGAATAGATCTACACGGGCTTATAGCCTATAATACGTGACATTTGAAGCAGGCACCACTGCTGTTGTAATTGTCTGGTAATAGCTGTTTCGAGTGTTTATTATTGGGTTGTTGTCGCAGACTCACTGCATGTTCAATTTGCGGCTCGTATCGTACTTCCTTCCTATACCCAGGCAAATCTGTCTTCATATCTCACGCCCCAAAGGCGATAGCGAGGGGGGCGTACGCGTGTAGGTCAGTGGCCAATCAGAGCACAAAACGGGAACCCGGAAACACAAATGCGTTGGTAAAAGCATACACGCGTCCTGTCATGGCTGTGACGTCCAGCTCCAGTTCTAACTTTGTCTGCCCCTCCCCCTAGTCTCTCCTCTTGTGTTTCCACCCAGGTCCTGCATATGCCCTCGCGCATGCGTCTCCCTCGTGCATTGGGTGTATCACCAGTCAGTCATCACCCCGTTTGTACTCATGTTGCCTTCCCCAGTTAGTCACTGCTTGTTTTTCAGTGTGTCCTTTGTGTTCCTGAACGTTACTAGCCTCTACCTTAGTGTAGTTCTGTTCTGTCTGTTTTACGAGTGTAGCCAGTCGGTATTCTTTCCCGCCTGACCTGCTGTACCTGCCTGCCTAGTATTCCTCATTAAAGACACCATCTGTTGGTTTTCTCCGTCATCTGCCTCCTGCCAGTCTGTTTGTCTGCACTTGGATCCACACACCTGTCACTCAGTGCTACAATTTCTGGTGAAAGATAAGTGAATATTGTAAATGGCAGGCTGTATAAAATATATATATTGTTTGCTGCCTTTTTCTAGCGTGAATTATTCAGTTTGCCATTCAAGTCTCTTATATCTCTTGGGATGTCCAAACCAAATAATGCTGCAATCCTTTTATTTATTGTTGAATTTCAACAGTGCATCAAATACTAATTAACATAAAGTTTACTTGCATCTTCACAATATTATCATTCTACAAAAGGAAAAGATGATCCAATGCTGTTCAGTTGGATTATTGCTTTTAGTTACTTACATACATATTTAATCCTCCACGGTGTCCACTTTCTTTGGAATTTCCTAATGTTGCTTTACCCTTCAATAACAACTGTCACACGGCCTGAAGTCAAATGATATGCTAACATATTCCGAATCTTCCAGTGTCTCTGCATAATGAGGCTAATGTCCCTAAAGCATTGGTTCTGTTGAAGGATTTTGGAAAGAGACAGTGGTTTTATCAGTTTAGCTGGGAGCCCAGCTGTTGTCCTTTTTGGCACAAAAAGAGGTTTTGAGTTTTGATGATATCATGCACTGTAATTGTTGTAATTGAATGACAGTTGGACAATAGTTTTATGTTTGTACTTCTCAGTTCAAGGTGAGCAATGTTTGGTCAATTGGCCGTTTTCTACTGTATTCAGAGAGAAACCCCATGTCAAGGTCACACAATGCAAATCATACAGATGAACCTTTACTGCCTTATCAAAGCTCCAACCACAACAAAACCAGTTTAAACCCTGACATTATTCACAGACCGTACTGTATTATTTAACCTAAGCTGTCGAGTAAAGAGCAATATTTCTCGCTTAACAATGCCATTAATAATAGACATGTATGTTTTTGTCATTGATTTATCCTTCTCGTGACACCCTCCTACTAGTGCCCAAGGGCCTCCATATGGAAACG
Organism: Notolepis coatsorum; assembly: GCF_963971535.1. NCBI lineage: Eukaryota > Metazoa > Chordata > Actinopteri > Aulopiformes > Paralepididae > Notolepis > Notolepis coatsorum. Next base: position 61,080,895 of record NC_140177.1, on the reverse strand, counting down.
GCGTCCTGACCGCTGCTCTGCCAGTCGGTGGTCCTGCCTATGGGTTGGTGGGCCGGTCTGGTGCGGTCCCCGCTGCCACTGCTGCTGACATATCTGTGTTGTTTATTAAGAGGATGACAAGTCTATCAAGCCCCATAAGCAGGCCCTCGTGCAACAGGACTTCTTTTGTTACTTTCACGGAGGGTGTCATCAATCTTTCTGCCAGGCTACTCTCTTGAGCTGTTGATGGCAAACACGATTCCTTCCTTTCTGCCTGGCCTCTCCCGCCTCGCCGCGCTGGAGTCAGGCGTGGCGAGGAGGAGGAGGGATCGGGGAGATAGGGGGACTTTCCCCGAGAGCGCCTTGTCTTGACGAGCGACAACGGACCGTCAGACACAGAGGGTGAATATATGGGACCATGTAATGAAAAGTCGCTGACAGGACCTGCCTGCACTGTAATGAAGGCCCTCTAGTCTCTCTCTCTCTCTCTCTCTCTCTCTCTCTCTCTCTCTCTCTCTCTCTCTCTCTCTCTCTCTCTCTGTCTTTCTCTGTCTTTCTCTCTCTCTCTCTCTCTCTCTCTCTCTCTCTCTCTCTCTCTCTCTCTCTCTCTCTCTCTCTCTCTCTCTCTGTCTTTCTCTTGCAACAATTGACCGCCAACCTCACACTCACTCACGTGCACACACAGACACACGAGCAAACTAAAATGCAGGTATCTTTCCAGAATAAGGCTTTCACACTTTCACACATTCACGAACATGTGTTTTGAATTGACATGTTTGAATATGGCGTGCATTTTTAATGAAACAACACTTATTGTTGATTCACACCCGCCACCTGTGGAGGATTATCCTCATAGCCTAGTTAATTTCCTTCCGCGCCAGCCTGCCGAGGTGGCAGCATGTCTGAACGTAGCCTGTGCCTCCCCTCTCCTACTCTGTCAGCACCGGCTGAGAATCAGTGTGGCTTACAGAGATGGACTGTGATGTATGTACTCCGCTTTAGCATTGGCTGAGGTCACAGACTCCATAAATGTCTTAGACAAGTCCGATATTTTAATCTCTTTTTAGTGAGGGGACGTTGGGCCATTGCCCAATCAATACACAGAGCAAAAGCCTTGCCAAGATGACTCACGGTAGCTTTTCATTGTTCTGGCTGCTGGAAGCTGAAAACGCCAAGGAAAATAGCACGGTTCAAAAGAGGAGTTGAAATATGAACGTCTGTAGTCAACAACAACATTTTTCACAATATAGATAGCTCAGACTATAATGAGCCGAGAGGCATCAATTGTCTTCCGGAGTTGTTTCCAGGCTGAAATGGAGGGAGCAGACACACAGAAATTTCCATTTGATTCTCGAATCAAGTCCAAGCTGTTTAATTCATCAGTCAACAATGGGCCCTGACTGGAAAGAGTGTGTGGGGGGGGGGGTTGTGCGGCTGCCTTTGTAGGCACACGCAGCCAAAAATATCAAGTCACTCTCTCACATTAACATTGCTAATTTGTGTGCCAATGGTTTCCAAGGCGCTACATAATTGGCTGTGATATATTGTTTGTTCAGGTGTTCCGCATAATTGAATTCTGTAATGAAAATAGTGTGGATGAATGTTGGAGGAATATTGAAAAGGGGTCTTTCATCATGTAGGCTTCTTTGTATGAGATTTTCTTTTAAATGGACTTATTAGGTGAACGTTGATTAATTTCCCTGCCAATTGTAGTTATTGTACATTAATTGCCTGCCCAATGTATATCGTATACCCATTTGGAATTAGAAACATGCTTTACGTGTTTCTCAAATTGTTAACTTCTCCCCCTATAAATGTGATTTCACCGTGTTATTCTTAGAGATTTGCTATTAACATGAACTTACTGCTTTCATTCATCCATTAATTTACTGCTTTTGTGGCCCATGGAGCGTGTTGCTTATGTGCACATTCAATGTGTATATCTGTGCAGTTCTGCGAGTGTCCTTTCTTGTCCATGTGCACATGTGTTACTAATATACGTATTGCATCCAGCTGGACAGATGTGTTGACAGAGCCAGATGATATATTTGATCATAGTTGGGGGGGAAAACCTTGGCTGAGTTTGATTCAGCTGCCCGATGTTGACCTAGTACCTTGGCTCAATCACTCACCTTGTCCTCTGGTTGACTCCTCACCTCCTGATCCTCCTCTCCCACCCCAGAGGACCCTGGGAAAACATCTACCAACCCGCTAACGCCCTCCGCTGCTAAAACGCTTTGCTCCCTCTCAAACTCCCTGTGTCTGAATGTGGATTCAATGTGAAGTCCTTTGTGACTTTCCTGAAACCCCATGATGTTATGCAATGTCTGTTGATGTTGGTGAGGCTGTGTGGTGACCATAATGGGCCACATTGTAGTGTATTGTTATATGATGTAGCATCAGCCTTGATGATACCTGGAGCCCCGCATCACCTGGGTCCTGGGGCCTGGCCCTGTTGGAGTTGGCAACGTGTTGTTTCAATATGGTAGTGTAGTCGTCGAAATAGGATTGTTGACATGCAGATGTAAGGTTAGTATTCATTGCTGGCACTGAGGCTGTAGAAAGCAGTGACACAGTTGAGCTTTCACTGTTGAGCTTTCTGGAGGTGTCGTGGACCTAACTCAATGATATGATATATTATGTGACAGGAGGTCCCCACTTGATACCTCTAACGACATGCCCACTCTTTACACTTCACCATATTTGGGTGTATTCAATCTGCGACTCACTAAAAACTTGGTATCTCATATACCACATCATGTACCGTGTCCAATGAGCAGTTAAGATTGACGCATGAGGTCCAATGAGATTGAGGTTTAGGGTTAAGGGAGAGGTGGGTTTATACATGAGATTACATGTTTTTAGTGAGTCCCCTACTCACCCTAGTATATGACACAAGGAATTAGCATCATATCCCGTGTTTTGGTAAATTTTTCGTATATGACATGTTTTTTTTTATCACATACCACATCGTCGCCCTTACAAAAAAGTCCTGCAGGAATTTAAGGATTTCCTGTAGGATTCCTATAGGATTCATGTAAGAGTCCTTGAAATCCTGCAGGATTATAATATTCCCACAGGAGTCCTGCAGGGTGAAATCCTGTAGGATTTTAATATGCCTGCAGGGATTTAAATCATTACAGGAATCATTCAAAACCTGAATGATTAATATCCCTAGGAGTGAAATCTTGCAGGAAACATTCAAATCCTGAATACTTCAGAATAGACTGAGGTATGTGTGTGTGTGTGTGTGTGTGTGTGTGTGTGTGTGTGTGTGTGTGTGTGTGTGTGTGTGTGTGTGTGTGTGTGTGTGTGTGTGTGTGTGTGTGTGTGTGTGTGTGTGTGTGTGTGTGTGTGTGTGTGTGTGTGTGTGTGTGTGTGTGTGTGCGTGTGTAGGTGTTTCTGATTTAGCTTAAAATAAGGGACACATTTCAAACTAAAGACCAGTTTATTGGGGACGGTTTGTCCAATTGGGGGCAAAAGCGCCATCTTCAATGTTTGGGACTGCGGTTAGGGTTAGAGGCTAAGAAATTAATGTAAGTCAATGCAATGTCCCCAAAAGTGGCCTAAGTAAACATGTGTGTTGTGTGTGTTGTATAATCAATGACAGAGATGTCACATGGATGTGACAGAGTTCTATTTGTCATAACTGACGTCTTCATCCTCTCACGTTCCTTTGTTGTTTTTTTCTCTGCACCTTACGGAGCGCTGGCATCTGTGGTGTTTCCGTGTGGATACACTGCAGTGGACTGGGAATTCACAGGATTCAGACAAGGCCACAGCAGCCCAGGCAGGTGGAGAGTGCTGTGTGCATAAGTACGAGAGAGAGAGAAAGAGAGAGAGAGAGAGAGAGAGAGAGAGGAGAGAGAGAGAGAGAGAGAGAGAGAGAGAGAGAGAGAGAGAGAGAGAGAGAGAGAGAGAGAGAGAGAGAGAGAGAGAGAGAGAGAGAGAGAGAGAGAGAGAGAGAGAGAGGGAGAGGGAGAGGGAGAGGGAGAGGGAGAGAGAGAGAGAGAGTGAGAAGACAGATGGAGATAGAGTCAGAGAGAGGTTGTGTGTGTGTGTGTGTGTGTGTGTGTGTGTGTGTGTGTGTACATGTGTGTGTTTTCATGCATGTGTATCTGTATGTGTGTGTTTCTTTTGGGATGTGGGGTGTGCAAGAGATTCAGTCGAGGAAGCATCAAAACTGGCCTTTTTCTAAATAAATTACAGAAGCTGTTTGGCAGACATGTTGTTGAATTCAGAAGTCACAAGGGATTATTATATTGACGGTTTTATACTGTGAACCGTAAGAGAAAAAGAGCAGGTAGAATATTTTGCATTGCTAGAATAGCAAAGCTCCCTGGTGTATTATAAAACACCCCTCTATCTGCTGAATAAAAAAATTATCTAAATGGGAGAAGTTGTTGAATATGAAAGGCCAGTTTTCAACCCACCCTCAATAAATTCCAGCATAGCTGCACTCTCAGCTCAGCTGCTTTTTCAATTTAATTAGGTCCCCACAGTTTCCAATTTGATTTACACATGGAAATATGATCAACAGGCAAAAACAGCCCACCATAATTCCAAGCATTTGTAAATACATTTTATGATTGACATTTCTGGAGTGCATTAGCTCCAGCATCCCAGTAAGAAAATTTAATTATTCACTGTACATGAAATGTGACATTTTGAGACACTGCACCTCTCTCCGTAATTGAGGGCATACTATACCCAACGTCTGGTCATCAGTATTTGTGTTTGTGTTTGATGTAAAGCTTTCAGTATTGTGTGTATTGCACTTTCTGTAATGTCATGCATAATGCAAGCCCATCATCTGCATGATGGAATGACAATGAAGAGTCTACGAATAGATTTTTACCTTTGTTTACCTGTGTCAGAGGAAACGCAGGTTCTTGATTGAAAAATCTAATTTTACATACATACATTTCCCCCCAATTGCGCTCAAGATACAAACTGTATTTATACACACGTTCAAACTATTTACCGCTGCACACATTTCTAGTTCTATTCATCATTTAGCCTATAGACCTTTTCGGAAGTGTTCTGTTGCTATTCCGTTGTCAGGGGAACAGCTTGGGCCCCTGTTTATTTCCTGTCAGCAACTAACAAACATTGCAACAGGAAATACAAAGGGGCCTATTTAGAATGCTGTCTATAACCAGGGAGAGGAGACGGTATCCTAGAGGCTAGAGAAGCTGGTTTGTGATTGAAGAGACACCGGGCAGGCTGAGTGTCGCTGGAATCCCTGGGCAGGAGTCCCTGAGTGTCTCTCTCTCCTCCCCCACTGACTTCCATTGAGGTGCTCTTGAGCAGGGCATTTAATTTCTTAAAAGAACACACCAACAATCTGGGAAATGCGCTTACCATCTTCTCCAGAGTCAGACAAGAAGATAGATACCAAGAAGAAAGCTATCCCGTTGCAAGCTAGTCTAGCTTAGCAGAATGAATGGAAGCTGATATGGACCATGTAGATGTTTTTGTAACCCTAGCCCTATTTCCTACTTACCAATGATGTTGTTGATCAGTAGTGTATCTCAGCACAATCCATGCTGTTCCTTACACTAGCGCTGGCTAACCACAAACGAATGCAAAGTCAATGGGGTCAAGCTCCTGTCTGTACAAGCTGACTGAAGGTAACTGAAATCTACTTCACAGTAAACACAATGTAGGTTCCAGTGACCTTCAGTCAGCTTGTACAGACAGGAGCTTGGCCCCATTGACTTTGCATTATTTTGTGGTTCTTTGTCACTAACTAGCCAGAGGACTCTGTACCAATCAACAACATCATTGGTATGTAGGATAGTGCTACGGTTCCAAATATCAGAACTGTCCCTTTAAGGTTAAAAAAAATATAAATAGTTGTTAAAAACTTTAAAGTTAAGTTGTTACACCCTCAGCTCTCTTTGTACAACATCTAAAAATATACTAATTGCTGTGCATTCACCAGCCTTTATTGTGGTATGTATGGTAAATATTCCTACAACGCATCCATTCAAGGTTTTAGCAGACAGTCCTATGGGGTTAACCAGAGCAGTCCAGGCCTGCTGCAAAGTATTCTTGAGAGCAGCTTTGTGAATCAAACTCATCCGAAACACATCACTAATGGCACCATGTAATGTCTTTTAGCTAATTATGTGTGATCCCAGAATTGTTCCTTTGTGAAGATATGGCTCAGTTGTCGGTAATTACATATAGCAAATGTCCTTGATTAAGTAAATCGCTGCTGTCAGGCTGCATGCAGCACATTTCCAAAAGGGTCAATTTAACAGGGATTAAGAGATTAGATAGCTACAGTATATGTTGGGCCCTAGGGTCATGAAACTTGCTCACAACTATGGTTACTTTTCTGATGACTCTGCGATAGTAGGATGTATAAAGGATGGTGATGAGATGGGCGGCTACGTGGCGTAGTGGGCAAGGCGCTCGCCACAAATGCGGAGAGACGCTGAGCCCAGCGCTCCACATTGCTTTCAGTTTAGCTGGTCGTTCATACTGATACACATTGGCCGTATTAGGGGGTGGGAAACTGATGGGTGGGGATCGGGCGTTGTGGACAGCGACTCCTACAGGTCGGTTGGTGCGCCTGCGCAGTAGAATCAGGAAGTGTCGGGGGCAGCGTGAGCCTCCCACGCGTTACTCCTCGCCACTGAGAGATCGAGCTGCGCAGGTGAAAAGATGCGACTGCTGTTACCTCAAGTACCGGAGGGGACTTGTGCTATGTATGACTTAGTCCACATTGCAGCCGGCTTATGGGAGGCAAGAAACAGCGTTCGTGACAGGGGAGGGTTGAATTGGATGATACGAAATTGGGATGGGAGAAAATATAGAAAATGGTAGAAAAAGTGAAAAAAAAAAAAAAATGGATGGTGATGAGGAGGAATACCGGGCACTGGTAGCGGACTTCGTCACATGGTGTGAAAAGAACCACCTCCATTCCTGGAGCGATGATCGGAATGATTTGCGGGGTACTCCAGGGAATTTTTCCTCTACAATGTCTCTAAACACAAAAGCACAAAAACACAACGACACAAAAGGATGAGATGCCAGTGATATCAAAAAAGAAATTCATCATTATGTAGCACCCTGAATATGTGGCTATTATTCAGAAGTGCTGACTTGCCTTTTATCTCCCCTTTGTGCACAAAGACATAACTAGTTTCCATTGATATTCCCTCGAACAATGACGCAGGTTTCTTCTTCTCTCACCGGCTGGAATATGGATTATAAACAGTAAACTGAATCATATTCTATCCACCCAGTTCTCTTCCTGTGGGGCTAGTTGGCGGTACCAGCAGGGGGCGGCAGGTGGCAGGCGGAGCGCACGAGAGAGAGAAGCAAGTCAACTGGAACGGAAGTGAGGCGAGCCAGCCTCTTCAACATTGGACTTGGATCTGGTCGGTCGTGTCTTGACAGAGCCCCGTTGTGGACCACACGGGTGAACGTATTGAACTTGAGTATATTACGGGTTATACTAGAAATATAAGCGTAGTAGCGTGTTGCATGTCCCCACTGAATAACCCTAGTGATACAACGAGTTATCCTAGAAGACAAGCGGTATAGCCAAGTGTTGGCTTATGTTAACGATATCCCCTCCAGTGAGGTGCCCAGCCAGCGTGGCTTGAAGAGGACCGGTGGTTAGAGGCACCCTGCGTCATTGTATGTTCCGGCTAAGAGGAGGGCTGTCTGGGACCCACAGAGTAGCTTCAGTTAAGGTAGGGCCAGATTATTGTTGCGCGTCAACCCAGCACCGGCCGTCAGCAGCCTGGCTTCGCCGGCGTTCTACATCTGCTCTGCACCGGCGGTCGTCAGCCCAGCACGGGAGTTCGTCCCGTCCGGCAGAGGTCGCCATCACCCAGCACGCGCTCTCAGCCCGCTACTGCTCCCTCTGCCCCACCCCGCTTGCTAGCGCCCGTGACGAGAGCGTTCAACGCCATCTTACCACCCGGACAGTGGTGGCGCGGCGAGGCCGCCATCTTGGTTGAGTACATTAGAGCTTCGGTGCTCAGGATCCTATTGTACAGTACACAGTGTGATGCGGCCTACGGGCGAAGCTAATGTTGCTAACTACAGTTCATAGGGGTACCCCATAAACATTACATGCCGGCATTAGTATAGGACTTTTGCTTTGGTAAAGTGGGCCCACCTTTTCATTTCCTTTGAGTGTGATAACGTGTTTGTTCTTTAATAATAATTTCCCATCTAATTAACCCTTCCCCTGCGGGAAGGTTACTGACCAGTGGTACCACAAGTAAAGCCTTAGAGAGGTACTATCCTTACAATATAATTAAAGCCTGAGAGAGGTATTATCCCTGGTACTAACCCAGACGTGGGTGATGAGTCAAGCACATTGGTGTATAAAATAAGTGTCTAGAAGGTATTGAGTTACAACTTGGGTAATGGTAAGATTCCATCCTATTTAAACATTGCCATTAAATCTTTGTAACTGAACAGTACAATTAACATAAAGAATTAGATGGGGTTCTGTGTGTGTGTCCATTCCTGAGCCTATTGTCAACTCTTTTGGTGTGGGTAACGTTAATACCATTAACCCCTTCCTATCCAACTTTCCCCTTACAGTCATTAAGGTTTCTAGTGGTCATCAAGGGAGGGTACTGCTTGTGGAGGGAACAAATCTATTTATTCATCTATCAGTCACTAGGTGTGGGAGGGTTACGGAGGTATTGGGGGAAGTGAGAGCAAGTTGGGGAGTACTGCTGACCGCCCCGGAGAGGCGAGGAAGACCAGAGTACCAGACCAGGTTGGTAAATCCCGGGCCCCATCCACTCTCACTGCCGGCCTCCAGTTTGACGCTCCAGGCCCAAAGACGAGGGTGCAGTCAGACGGAGCTCTACTGTGTCCTGCTACCCAGTGACGGTGCACACCCTTTCCCACGAAGCAGGGATAATCCACCCTGCTACAATTACTTGAGATACAATAATTGGAATAAATAGCCTACTTCATAGTACCTAATATAAGGTTAAGTTTAGTTGAGTCCAGCGGTGGCTTGGCTGTGGACCCTTTGTTGGCATTCCCTGTTTTACCCGACAGGCCATGAGTAACGAGCAGCTGACGCCCAAAGACTATACTGCCAGATCCTTGGTCATAGCTGACCATGACCCCCCCCCCCCCCCCCTCCCACAGGCTTGTAACGTTTTGAGGGTGATCCCAAGGCTTTGGGCTGATGTGTTGAGCTAAAGAAGATAAAGAGTTAGTGAGAAATTTGTAGAAAAAGTGACACCTGTAAGAGATCAGATCAAAAATAAAATCAAATATGTGTCTTCTGTGCATAACCAAACTTCTAACAACAACCGCTGTTCTCAAGTATCTTGCATCCTCTTATACCTTAATTGGTTGGGGTGGATTGTTCAGGGGCTGGCTCAGCGATTGTGGCTGGGGTTGGCTTGTAGAGGACTGTTCTGGTGGGGGCTGGTACTGTGGCTGGGAGTCTAGTTTCTTGAGCAGTTCTGAAGAAGAAATACATTTTTTAGAGAGATTGTAATGTCAACAGAAATAGGTTTGTCATGAATCCAGATGGATAAAGTAATACATGATTTGAGCTTGTGATTAGTAATTAGCAGAGGTAAAAATGTGCGATTACAATTACAATTAATGCCTGTAAATGTCCAGTTTATTTAGACGGAACAGCATGTACGGGGAGCAGAGATATACACCAGGTTAAGCAGGTGTTGACAGAATTGGCTATGGGGCAACAATAATATATGTAGGAGGCATGAATTCCATCTTTAGCCTTTGGCTTGTTTATTCATTCATAGTGATTCACAGCAGCACAGCACATGGGCAGATGCTTCCTCCGAGACATAGGAGACAGCCAACAGCATATTTTCACCTGCCAGCGCGGACTCTCATTGGTGAGGTGTAACGTGTGGGAGGTCACACTACCCTCACCATCTCCCTCCCTCGCTGTGCAGGCGCCCTGACCGACCTGTAGGAGTCGCTGTTTACAATGACCAGAATACCACCCCACCGGCTTTCCTCCCGCTGACTCTGCCAATTGAGCCAGTATGACGGCCGGCCAAGCCGGAGGCAACGCTGACAGCTGGATTCGATACCAGTGTCTCTCGCGTTGGTGACGAGCGCTTAGTCCGCTGCGCCACCCAGCCGCCTGCAATGTGTCCGATTTGTATAGTCTTTGGTATGCCCCGGCCAGGGATCGAACCCACGACCTTCCGGTTTCAGGGCGGGCACTGTACCGCTAGGCCACTGATCCAGTCCACATTTAATTATGCAGCCTGAAAACATGCATTGCCATCATCAGAGAAAAAAAATTATGTATAGTACCTCTTTGTAGCTTCATGTTGAGAGCCCTCAGGGCCCTGTTCCTCGTACCTGGCTAACTGAGTTAGCCGGATAATTTTCAGGATAACTTGACTTAAGCTAGACCTTTCGGTTCCCCGACGTGTGATTGTCTAAATCACTATGGCAACATATCAGAAAGTTTGAACCTGGTCCAGCGCAGGGTTTAGTTCAGTTAGCTCGATAAACTGGCCACGCCCTCGCAAAGAAATGCCAGCTCTCCTCACAGATCACATTACCATTCTGAATAATGTTTTTGTGCTTCGTTTTTCTAGAGGGGGCTTTTGAAATGTAAAATAATAGACCTAAAATGCTGATAATAAATCATATTCAGCCTATGGATTTACTTTGTCCTAAATAATGCACGTCATAGTCATACGGATATGGTGCTCGTGAGTCGCGACACACACTATGTGGTTATTTCAATAATGGAGCATTGCACATGTGAATCCCGCAGGGATATTTTTAATGATTGGCTCTGATTCGTTTCATATTCTCCCCTGTGTGGATGTATTTGCTTAACGCAGTGTTTCATTCAAGCATAAATTGAAGCGTCTTTATGCGTGGATTGTGGATGTGAATTACGACGAATCTGAATATGTGGATTGTTGAATTGTATCACTGTCACTCACACGTTATTGTGATATTGTAACTGGGATTACAATGTTTGAGGAGATGCGCTGTTTGACGGATTTGATGACGTGGACGTGACTTGAGAAAATTAATGAGCAATTGCAAGCTTTTGACGTTTTGATGAATGAATTTGAGAAAATGCATTTATCTGTTCAAGCACTGTTATCTGATGATGAACAAGAGGGTGATTAACATGACTGGTATAAACCAAAGGTTAATCAATTCAATGCATGTATGGATGATGTCCGAAACAGATTAAAACCTGATTAATAGCCTCCAAGCCTCTCTGACACGTTATTTCGGGGGTCGCGCCTTGAAAACTTTGGGAACCATGTATTTATATAGTACATGATACCTAAGAACATACAGTACAGATATCCTCATAAGTATCTATTAATTCGTATCAATTAGATACTCTTTGGGCTTGTTTTTATCTACTTCTGAAAGAGTTGAACTAATTATTTTCGCTAGCAAGATCTCATTCGATTATTCATTCGATTAAGCCTACTGCCAGCAGGCACATTTAAAGAAATATAATCTGATTGATTGGGGTAATGAGGGACTTAAAATTAGCCTATAGATTATGCATTTAACTTGTCTGCGAGGCTATTGAGCCGTACTGTAGTGTACCCATTCTGCAATCTGTTAATAAAGTTCAATCAATCAATCAATCAATGCCGTTAGAAAATCAGGATTTCTGCGATCGACACCTGCTGTCTTTTCAGGTGAGGCGCAATTATCCTGAGTATCAAGTCTGGTTCGAATTAACGAGACTGAATCAGCGTTCGAGGAACAGGGAAAGCCTGGATTCAAACATCAGGTTAATTGAATCTGGATAATGGGACTTTTTTTTCCTCCTCCTTTTTCCGTTTTTCTCCCATCCCAAAGTTTTTATCAATTTACTTTTCAATTCACCTTTCTCTCTCTTTTTTTCATTCATTTTGATAGTGCCCATTAGGATTTCTGAAATCTTCATAGTAGTGGTTTTTGAGGTAGCCGTCACCTAAAAATTAAAGGAAGACCTCAATACATTCTCTGCACAACTGTAAACAAGCACTGTATAACACACAATACAAATAATGAAATAACCCTATAAAGAAAAATACTGTGTAAAACATGTTGATACATGGCAACTAAAATGTATGATTGATTGATTGATTGAAAAGTTTATTAACAGATTGCAGAATGGGTACAGTACAGTACAGCTCAATACATACAATTGTTAAGGGGATGCAGACCAGAGAAAGACTTTCGTCTTGTTTACATCAGGGTCCCCCATTTTCAATTCATCATATGACACACACAACATACAGGTAGACAGTACTGCTACATCTATACATTTATGACATACCAGATTTGCAAATACAGTACTGTTTGTGATACAAAAAGTGTCCAGAAAAAGAGTGTATATACATTTGACGTAGAAACTGTACATTGGAGGAGGTTGGGTAGGTGGGGTGGGGTAGGGTGGGGGGGGGGGGCATGTACATTGGAGGTGACACTGTACACTGTACATTGGAATACTGACAAAGCCATACTTGGTCATTTACTGTACAACTGGGTTAGGACATTTGTAGGGGCCAGTTTCGAATTGCAGTCTCCCGTAGGTGTTTTTTGAGTGTTTTTGAAAGTGGGTAGTGATTCACATTCCTTTACAGCTTTGGGTAGGGCGTTCCACATTGATGTGGCATAATTGCGAAACGTGTTTAGTCCCTTGTTTGAGCCGAATCTGGGTTTAACATGATTTGTGGAGCTCCCTCTGGTGTTGTGATCGTGGTATTCACTGACCTTTGGGAAGTATTTTGACATGTACATGGGTACCTTGGTCGTGTAGTGTATCTTGTAGACCAGGCCCATTGCAAGTTGCTGTACTCTGTCGTCTACTCTAAGCCATCCTAGGTTGTCAAAGTGGGCAGGGGTGAGGTGGGTTCTAGGAGTCAGGTCAAGCAGTAGTCTGACTAGTTTGTTTTGAGATGTTTGTAATTTGGTTTTTAGTGCCTTTGAGGTGCTTTGGTACCATGAGGTGCAAGCATAGCCGTAGTACCCTTGAATGAGTGCTCCTGCCAGAGTCTTCAGGGTATTCTTGTTTACCAGAGAGGAGATCCGGTACAAGAATCGAGTTCGTTGGTTGACTTTTTTTTATTACATTGGATGCCATTTTGTGACAGGAAAGATTAGCCTCTAGGATGGAACCCAGGTAGGTAATTTCATCTTTCCTTGTGACAATATTGTCACCCACTGTAACTGAGAAGCCGTCGGTCTTGCGTCCGCAAAAAGGAACAAGTTGCAGTCACAAGCTGACGACATGTCATTTACATAAATTAGGAACAGTAGCGGTCCTAGTATGCTTCCTTGTGGATCACCACAGTTCACTGTGAGGGGGGGGGGATAGGGTACCGTTTACCTCCACCATCTGTTCTCTCCCCTCCAGGTAGGATTGTATCCAGCTCACTGATAGACTATCAAAACCAATTGCTTTTAGCTTGTCAATCAGAATGGTGTGATCAATCAATCAATCAATCAATTCAATCAATCAATCAATGATTGACAGTGTTGAAGGCCTTTTGTAGGTCCAGCATGACCATGCCGCAGTATTTGCTCGCGTCCACCTCTTGCTTGATGTGGTCGTTCAAATAGAGAAGACATGTGTCAGTGGAGTGGGATGTTCTGAAGCCAGATTGGAATTCGTAGATTAGATTTTTTTCCGCAAGGTACTTTTCGACCTGTTCATATACAATTTTTTCCATGACTTTCGAGATGGATGTAAGGATAGAAACAGGGCGGTAGTTGCCTGGGTCTAATTTGCTGCCCTTTTTGTGCAGGGGTGTTACTCTCGCAATTTTGAAGTCCTTGGGGACGTGTCCCTGTTTTATGGAGAGGTTTATTATGTGTGTGATGACTGGGGTGATGGCGGCTGTAAACCTACTACAAACATGGCTGTGATTTTTGAGTTTGCATTTGACCTTGAGGCCATCCGTAGTGTGTGATGTCATATGTATGGAATGCTATGCATTGCATGTGAGTCTTGATTAAAGAACATGAACGGTGAAGCTGCGTGATTCTTTTTTGATACGAGCCAGCAATATAAATGTCTGGTCTAATTAAGTATTAAGAGGCAGACATAACAATGGCAATGATAGTTTGCAATGATGACCGGAGTGTTGGACATCCCGTGATGATGACCGGGAGGATGCGACCCTCTCTGCGCCGCCCCACTGTCTCCCTGTCTCCCTGTGAGTGGCTATCTCGGAGTGATGACCGGAGTGTTGGACGTCCCGTGATGATGACCGGGAGGATGCGACCCTCTCTGCGCCGCCCCTTTGCCTCAAATAGATCCGCTATCAGCTCTATCTTTAATCTTTCAAAATGTTCAGTTGCTATCGCATGCACTTACTCACACACGTGAGTGCATGCTTTACCAACTGCTCGCCTGTTTTACTGCAACACTACTATCACAGACAGGGGCGTAGCTGGGGGGGGAGCTTAGGATGATTCCAAGGGCCCAGCACTGGGGGGGGGGGGGGGCAGAAAAAAGAAACATCACTCAGGTGTATTATTGATGCTCTCATTGATACTATGTTTGTTTCTGAAGTGTGTGTGTGTGTGTGTGTGTGTGTGTGTGTGTGTGTGTGTGTGTGTGTGTGTGTGTGTGTGTGTGTGTGTGTGTGTGTGTGTGTGTGTGTGTGTGTGTGTGTGTGTGTGTGTGTGTGTGTGTGTGTGTGTGTGTGTGTGTGTGTGTGTGTGTGTGTGTGTGTGTGTGTGTGTGTGTGTGTGTGTGTGTGATATATAGAGAGAGAGGGGGGTGAGAGAGATGAGGAAGGGGCAAGAGAGAAAGAGAGTTGGGAGAGTGTGTGTGAGAGAGAGGGGGGGGGGTGATTACTCAGCCCTTGTGTGGGTGAATGTAACAAGTTCCTAACATTGACTGTCCAGGTCCGCTCCCACCACAGAGCTTGCTTTTTTGACCAGTTTGTTTATTTTGTCTGTGTTGGTGTTGCCCCCCCAGCATACCACAGCGAAAAAGAGGGCACCAGCAACCACAGACTGGTAGAACATCTGCAGCAGTTTTCTGCAGACATTAAAAGACCTGAGCCCTCTCAGGAAGAACAGTCTGCTCTGTCCCTTCCTGTAGAGGGCATCGATGTTGTTCGTCCAGTCCAGTTTACTATCACTTGACCGAGGGTTGTTCCCAGCCTAGTGCGACTCAAGGTTCTTTGGTAGACTATTGCATTGGTCCATTCATTGAAGATGAATGCAATGCGACATCCTTTACTAGGCTCACCCACCAACAGTGCAGGTGCTGAACTGCTGATCCGAATGTATAGGTAAAAACCATATTATGCGTTTTCATCAATAAATAAATGGCCCAAAAAAATTCCGCTTGCGCGCTATCGCACACTCGCATTCATTGGGGGCCCTCAAATACATTCTTTCATGGGGCCCCGGATCTACAGCTACGCCCCTGATCACACTTTAGATCACCTAAACACACTTTACACTTTATATTTATTGGTAAAGGATTTGCACTACAACTCGTACACCTTACTGTAAATTGTACCTAAATTGTACCTCATCCCATTTCTGCTCTGCACTATATAGTATTGTATATTAGTACATTGCATAGTATATTGTATATTGTATGGTAACTCAGTTACGTTTTTTTTTTTTTTTTTTGATATTTTTCCCCTTCCATTTTTCCTCCGATTTTCTCCCATCCCAATGTTAGTCGTTATGCCAATTCCCAATCCCCTTCCTGGTCGCTGCGCACTTACCCCCCACAGTCGGTCTGGGAGAGTGGAGGCTATCACGTGCTTCCTCCGACACACTTCCAGCCAATCAATCGCTTCTTTTCACCTGGCAGCGCGGATTCTCATTGAGAGGGCGTAGCATGTGGAAGGATCACACTATCCCACTCAAGTCCTATCCGCGCTTAGCAGGCGCCCCGACCGAACTGTAGGAGTCGCTGTTTACAACGACCCGGACCCACCCCGCCAGCTTCTCCCACCCTCTAATACTGCCAATTGTATTAGTGTGAACGGCCAGCCAAGCTGGTGACAACCCCGGAGCTGTGAGCTGGATTCGAACAGGCGAATCTAGCCGCTCCGGGGTTTGGTGACGAACGCAATCTCCGTTACGCCACCTGACCGCGTAACTCAGTTACTTCTATTCTGCATCGAACATTGTACATATGTCTATACTGAACACTGTGACCTTTTTTTACTCCTATTTTACATGCTATACTATTTTATTTCATACTTATCTTGTCTAGCACAGTCTCTGGAGCGTAACAGTAAGAAGCATTTTGTATAAAAGTATTCTGTACTTCTGTATGACAACTATTAAAGAAACTTGAAACTTGAACTTGAAACAGACATCTAAGAAGGGAGATCCCCCCTTGAATGGCGCTTCTAAGGTTTCTCTCCTCCACATTGCCTTGCACATTTTTTGGACTTCATGGTGTTTTGTTTTTGACCTATTGTGATGTTTCTTCTTGACTTGTTTAAAGAAGATGTGTCCGGCCCATGGGGACATTAAAGTGTGTTGTCGGGCCTTACAAATAAATTTGATTTGATTTGATTTGTACTCAGACCAAAGAGAGATTTACCCAGGTGTGTAGAGCCAGCTAGAGGGACAGTCCAAACAGATGTTGATATTTTTGCATCCGTCTGCCTCATCTTTTATTAGTGTGTGTTGAATGCCGATGGGTTGTCTCTTATCTATCTCAGATCACCTACTCGAGATAGAACCCTGTGGCCGCCCGATATCCCCCAGCGAGGTGCTAAACTCGCTAAGTTCTCGGGTCAATTACTATTTCTATCACGCTTACTTCATAGTCACTAGTTAGTTATATCCAGTTGATATGAAATATAAGCATAGAAGAGTTGTTAACCTCTTCTTTGTTTGTAATAAACCGAATGTATGTCTGGGAGAACTCTTTTGCCTATAATAATAATAATAATATTATTATCATTATCATTATCATCATTATTATCATCATTTTACAAAAGGCCTGTAATGCTACTCATTTGAAAGCCTGATGATATTACTTCACCGTCACCGCCACTATCCTCATTTGTGAGGAAAGGCCTGTAATGCTACTCATTTGAAAGCCTGATGATATTACTTCACCGTCACCGCCACTATCCTCATTTGTGTGGAAAGGCCTGTAATGCTACTCATTTGAAAGCCTGATGATATTACTTCACCGTCACCGCCACTATCCTCATTTGTGAGGAAAGGCCTGTAATGCTACTCATTTGAAAGCCTGATGATATTACTACTCTTTTAATAAGTATTACTACTGATAATAGTGTAATATTAGCGTACTAACACTTAATCATTATTTGCAAGCCCCAGTACCCCTTATCAATTCGACAGGCCCATCAATCCATGGTACCGATCGTCCGGTCCTGCAGTGACTAGACTCTCAGTTTCCCACAAACCCGATGGAGCCCGTCGAACACAGAGATACCGGAGCCCGCAAACAACGAACAGTGCCATATATATGTATATATAATATCCTCTATATAACTTTAGCTGAAAAGCAGTAACCAGCAATTGATTCAATCTGCATGGCTTCCAGAATATAGCTATACCGTTACCTCAGACGAGAGAAGGGCGAGGCCAGCGTCGTGACACATTGCGATAGAAAGCAGTCCACGAATTCAATAGGTATTATAACAAAGTTATTTTAATTAGAAAAAGCAAGTTACGAAGAGACTGCATTGGAAATGTCCAATTCAGTAAAAGTGAGTATAAAACAAAAACATCTCTCTGTCATTTAGAGCATCTAAAAAAACAGAGTCTTGTCATAGGGACGCCACCCTGAAAAATAGACAGATTCCGTTCCAATACATCGCTCAACGGTATCTGACGCTATAAGAATGGTGTCTGAAGTTAAAAAATAAAAATCTGCTCGATGAGACTGAAGCTGTGACTTATATACACAGGTCCGTAGCGTCATATAGTAGGCACAGTAAAACACTACTCCTTCCAACTTGTATCTTTGCCATTGGCTCCTGTCTACTCCACCAGCCAATCAACACACAATTCAGCAAGGATGAACTCTCCTCCCCTTCTAGTTGTTACAGTAACTGGGAAAGTAATAGATTCCTTGTGGCTGTGGAAAAGCCCCTATTACGTCATGTTTGCAATGATCCAAATTCTACAGAAAGCAGATATAGCATATATATACATGTACTATTCAATACTCATATACTTAAACACTGATTGACATGCCCAAACATCATATATGTATTTTGTAGTTTACAGTGTATAATAGTTCTCTGCCTCATAACTGTAAGGCAGTGATTCTCTCCTCTGCTCCTCTGCTCCTGTCAAGGTCAGCGCTCTGTGACCACATTCCTGGCTTCACAGCACAGAGAGGCCCATTCCATTCTCCAGGATTACACAAGATATTGTAGTTTGCACAAGTTACTGTTTTAGAGTCTATAGTTTATAGTTCTTACAGTTTTACACAAGTGGGAGGAAGAATACACAGACATTCTTCATAATCACTGACGCTTAAGTCATCTCTTACCATATGCTTAGATTTAAAACCGATATATACAATAAACATATGCTTAATCCTTTACATCCTACAAGTGACAGAGAGAACAGGATGTCATAATAAAAAGTGTCACTGGCTGCTTGTGGCACTTCAACACCGCCTCTGTCATCCTGGTCGTCTCTTTCCTCTGTCTTAATAGCGTCTGTACGGGGGGACGAGATGGCTGTGACTCTCCACACCCCCTCTGTCATCTTGGTTCCCTGGTACGCTGGTAGCCGGCGGGAAGACTTGCATCTGTTGTTCCCTGACTGGACGGCCCGACAGGATAGGGGCCACGTCGTTGCTTGGTAGCCGGCGGGAAGACTTGCATCTGTTGTTCCCGGCCAATGCTCCCAGTTGTTGTCGTCTGAAGAACACAATGTCATAGTTCTTATGGTCACCCCCTCTGACCTCTTGGATCTCTCCCGTAGTTTGAGGTAGGTCGAATTGTCACTTCTCGGGCGACCCCACGGGTCCCCGAGAATTGTAGCAGCAGTCCTCTAATGAAGTGTGGTTGGCCTGGTCGTGTGACCCTGTCCGTAGGCCACGCAAGACATCACAGATATAGTCCACAGAGGACTCATTTCTTTTCTCTCTTTCAGGTCCATTCAGGGCTCTCGTCGCCCTGTAACTTGGGTCCAGGCCGATGTCTCTCTGTCTCCATGTCACAGGATATGCGGGCATAATATCCCCTGTTTCATCGCCTGCCCATTCTCCTTCACCTTCGTCGGAGACGTCCTCCAATCCTGAGCTCCAGGAGAGCTTTCAGAGAAGGCCCCTTGCTGATAGGTCTCAGTTTGGCCGGTTTAGCTCTCTTGTTCCGAGGTCTAGGAGGTTCGTCCCTTGGGTACCGAACTCTCTCCCTAGATCTTGACCTAGATGAGGACCTTGAGGATGCTCTGGAGCTTGACCTATCCCGGTCTTCCTCCATTTCTGAGTTCTGATCTGGATCAGTATACTCCTGTTTGCTACTTGCTGCGTCGTCCACCGACTCCGGGGGACAGCCCCCTCGTCTAAGAATGCTCCTGTTAGCAATGGCTAGTTAGCCTGCTATTAGCTCCTGTTAGAAATGGCTAGTTAGCCTGCTATTAGCTCCTGTTAGCAATGGCTCGTTAACCGACTATGCCAGCCTGTATGGCTGTGCTGATGTCTCTCTAAACTGCCAGACATTTGCTGGTTCCACATCCGTCACAGTAGCAGGACTTTGCTCCTTCTAGCTTCTGGCTCGTTAGCCGACAATTAGCTCTGGCTAGTCGGTAGGGCATGTCCTCAGTACCATCGCCAGCAAGGATGTCCTTCCTTTGCAGTAGTTCTTTCATACAAACTAGCAGACTGTCCTGATTCTCCCGTGAGAACAGTGTCTCCTTGTGTACTGGTCTCTCCTTGTTGAGAAGGTCTCTTTATGGTAGTGTGGTGGGCGGCCATGCTTCCATTTGAGCTCTGCGCACCGTGTTCTGCTGGTCACGAGTAGAACTTTCTACTCGAGTGTGAGAGACTGATCCTTCCGTAGGGTGCTAATCACAAAGTAGAGTTTTCTACTGGAGTGTGAGAGACTGATCCTTCCATAGGGTGATATTCCCGAGTAGAGATTTCTACTAGAGTGTGAGAGACTGATCCTTCCGTAGGGTGCTAATCACAAAGTAGAGTTTTTCTACTGGAGTGTGACAGACTGATCCTTCCGTAGGGTGATATTCCCGAGTAGAGATTTCTACTAGAGTGTGAGAGACTGATCCTTCCGTAGGGTGCTAATCACAAAGTAGAGTTTTTCTACTGGAGTGTGACAGACTGATCCTTCCGTAGGGTGATATTCCCGAGTAGAGATTTCTACTAGAGTGTGAGAGACTGATCCTTCCGTAGGGTGCTAATCACAAAGTAGAATTTTCTACTGGAGTGTGACAGACTGATCCTTCCGTAGGGTGATTTTCCCGAGTAGGGCTCTCTACTAGAGTGTGAGAGACTGATCCTTCCGTAGGGTGCTAATCACAAAGTAGAATTTTCTACTTAAGTTTTGACTCTAAGTAAGCATTATGTTACTTCAAGTTTAAGTGACTTTAAGGCTCCCTAGGCCTTTGACTTTAAGGCTCCCTAGGCCTCCTAGTCGCAAGTCGTTTTCTACTTAAGTTTTGACTAAGTAAGCATTATGTTACTTCAAGTTCAAGTGACTTTAAGGCTCCCTAGGTCTTGGACTTTAAGGCTCCCTAGGCCTGCTAGTCGCAAGTAGTTTTCAGTTTTGACTCCAAGTAAGCATTATGTTACTTCTAGTTCAAGTGACTGTAAGGCTCCCTAGGCCTGCTAAACTCTAAGTAAGCATTATGTTACTTCAAGTTTAAGTGACTTTAAGGCTCCCTAGGCCTATTTTACTCCAGAGGCACCTGACAGCAGTCATTTCGGTTCATATTCTTTCGGCTGTTGATACCTATTCAATTAGTATAAAGCCCAACTTACGGATGTTCTAAGCCCCAGAACCTCCGATCCGTTTTGACAGACCTATAAACCAGTGACTTGGCCGCCTAAGCACCACAGCGTCCTGTATGCTGAAGCTTCCAAGTACCCACAAATCTGATAGGCCCGTCGGATACAGAGACCCTGATGCTCGCTCTGTCCCCCGCGTCAAGGTGCTAAGCTTGATGAGAGTTTGCAGAGTCTCAATTTTTATCCATAGGCGCTGGTGAGTGTACATCTCATGCAGCTGATATGGTTGGTACGGGTGTAACCTACCAAATAGTTACTGTCAGGAAATCCCCTTTGCCTTGAATGAAATAGATTACAAATTCTTTCGTCCTCTTTACTCTGGTTTAGAGAAAAGACAGACATCTTTACATAGTATACTTAAAATGTATACAAAATGAATGTAGTATTCTATGTCATGTTTCTTCCTAAATGACAATAACACTATATATTATTCCTCTCGACAGATGAGCTGAATGTCAAGTGCAGTTTGCACTTGCTCGAGTGTCATGTGGCAGGGCCCCAGAAGGTAAGGATACTATTGATGTTTTTCCTTCCAGGGCTTTGAATTCCTCCCTTGTTGCCCTCATCTCTGCTTGCTGCTCTGGGGTTAGTGCCCCCCAATCGTCTGCAGAGAGGTATTTGATGTCGGAAGACTCCGTTTTCTTTGTTCTCGCCTTAGCTGGTGGCTGTTGCTGGGCTTTGGGAGGCCGGAGTTGAGCCTTCTCATCTCGCGGGTTCTCCCCTTTCCTTTCCCCTTTGTTGTGTTTGTTGTTAGATAGCATTTTGACTTGGTCATACAGCATACATTCGATACGTAACTGGTCTTGTGACCATGCTGCGCATCGGGCTGCCAGTAGGTTACCCAGTATGGTTGTCAATATCCCAATGTACCCAACCCCCCCCCACCCAACCTCCTCCAATGAACAGTTTCTACGTCAAATGTATATACTCCCTTTTCTTGACTCCTTCTGTATCACAAACAGTACTGTATTTGCAAATCTGGTATGTCATAAATGTATAGATGTAGCAAGTTCAAGTTCAAGTTCTTTAATAGTTGTCATACAGAAGTACAGAATACTTTCATACAAAATGCTTCTTACTGTTACGCTCCAGAGACTGTGCTAGACAAGATAGTATCAAATAACATAATAACATAATATAGCATGTAATTTAGAAGAAGAAAAATGAGGTCACAGTGTTCGGTATAGACATATGTACAATGTTCTGAGTTACCATATAATATACAATGACTATCTAGTGCAAAGCAGAAATGGGATGAGGTACAATTTTAGGTACAATTTACAGTAAGGTGTACGAGTTGTAGTGCAATCCTTCATCCATAAATATAAAGTGTGGGGAGTGGGTGCTACAGTGTGTTTGTTTAAAGTGGGTGTGTGCTATAAAGTGTGTGGAGTGGGTGCTACAGTGTGTTTGTTTAAAGTGAGTGTGTGCGTGTGGGTGTGTGTGCTATGTGCGTTTGGTGGTTGTTGTTGTGTAGTGTTCATTCATTGTTCGTTTAGCAGCCTGATGGCCTGGGGATAGAAGCTTCTTCTGAGTCTTTCTGTGCTCGCCTTGAGACTCCGGTATCGCTTGCCTGACCGCAGCAGTTCAAAGAGGCAGTTGTTCGGGTGACTGGAGTCTTTAATGATTCTCTTAGCCTTGCCCTCGCAACGCTTGTTGTAAATGTTCTGGAGGGTGGGGAGCCCCCCTCCAATTGTGCGTTCGGCTGAACGTGTCACTCTTTGTAGTCTGCTTCGGTCTTGTGCAGTGCTATTCCCAAACCAGGAGGTGATGTTGCCGGTCAAGATGCTCTCTATTGTACATGAGTAGAAGTTCTTAAGGATCTTCTGACTGACTTGGAACTTCCTTAGGCGCCTGAGGAAGTAGAGGCGTTGTCGTGCCTTCTTCACAACACTGTCAATGTGTGTGGTCCATGTCAAGTCCTCGGATATGTAGGCTCCGAGGTACTTAAAGCTGTTGACTCTCTCAACCGGTGCCCCGTCGATGCTGAGGGGGCTGTAGTCCTTGACCCCCGACCTCCTGAAGTCCACAATCATCTCCTTTGTTTTGCTGACGTTCAGGGAGAGGCTGTTTTCCTGGCACCATCCCGCCAGGACCTTGACCTCTTCCAGGTAGGCCCTCTCGTCGTTGGCAGAGATCAGGCCCACCACCACTGTGTCGTCAGCAAATTTGATGATTGTATTGCTACTCCGCTGAGCCACACAGTCGTGTGTGTACAGGGAGTAGAGGAGGGGACTCAGAACACAGCCCTGGGGGGCCCCTATGTTGAGGGTGATGGATGAGGAGGTGCAGTTGCCTGCTCTCACCACCTGGGGTCTGCCAGTCAGGAAGTCCAAGACCCACTGGCAGAGGTCATAGCCCAAGCCCAGGTCCCTGAGCTTGGCTATGAGTATGGAAGGGACTATGGTATTGAATGCCGAGCTGTAGTCGATGAATAGCATTCTCACATAGTTCCCCTGCCTCTTGTCCAGGTGTGATGCTGCTGTGTGCAGCACATGGGCTATGGCGTCCTCCGTGGACCTGTTGGGGCGGTATGCAAATTGCAGGGGGTCCATGTTGATGGGGAGGGAGGAGCAGATGTAGCCCTTTACTAGCTTCTCAAAGCACTTCATGGCTATGGAGGTGAGAGCTACAGGGCGGTAGTCGTTGAGGCAAGCAGGCTTGGATTTTTTGGGTACAGGGATAATAGTGGACTTCTTCAGGCAGGTGGGGATGACAGCCTGTTCTAAGGACAGGTTAAATATGTCAGTGAATACTGGGGCCAGTTGGTCGGCACAGACTTTTAGGACGCGGCCGGGGATGCCGTCCGGACCTGCTGCCTTCCTGATATTCACTTTTTTAAAGGTCCGCCTCACCTCATGCTCTGTTACCCTGAACACTGCGCCTCCATCAGCAGCCGATTCCCCCCCCCATTGCCGTGGCTTGTGAGCTGGTGTTGTTATTACCAGCATCAAACCTCGCATAGAAGGTATTGAGGTAATTTGCTAAGGAGATGTCACTGTTCAGTTTGAGGGAGGCGCCTTTGTAGTCTGTCATCGTTTTGAGCCCCTGCCACATAGCTCTAGAGTCAGCTTGTTCAAACTGGAGTTCAATTTTATCCCTGTAGCGCCGTTTGGCCTCTGACACTGTCCTCCTTACGTTGTATCGCGCCACCTTGTGGTCATTCATGTTGCCTGCCACTAGGCCGTCGTTGTATGCTTTGGTGCGCTCTCTCAGAGCTTCACGGACGGATTTGTCTACCCAGGGTTTTTGATTTGGGTAAACTTTCATTTTGGTAGTGGGGATTGTTTCTTCCACCCTAGTACAAACATAGTCCAGCACTGTCTCCGTGTAGACATTAATGTTATCTGTGTCACAGACCGGAGCGTCTCCTCTGACGTCAGATCCCATTTCTGCACCTCTCGCGAGACTACAGGAGTACTTTTAATTCTCTGTTTGTACTTTGGTGAAAGAAAGATTGACGCGTGATCTGATTTACCAAAGCCACTATCAGAATGAGCCTTGTAGCCACCTTTAAATTGCGTGTAACAGTGATCTAGGATGTTACCGCCTCTGGTGTTGCAAGTCACATGCTGATAGAAGTCAGGTAATACCTTTCTCAGATTGGCGCTATTGAAATCACCCAGCACTAAAATGGCGGCGTTAACGTTCGCCACTTGTATTCTATTTACCTCGTCGTGTAGTCTGGAGAGCGCAACCTTGTTGCTGGCTTGCGGTGGAATATACACTCCGATCAGGACGATCGCCGTTAACTCCCTCGGGAGGAAGAAAGGACGACACTTGATGGTTATATATTCCAGTTCTGGGGAGCAGTGGTTGGATAATTCCTTCACGTTAGTTGGATCGCTCCAATTTTTGTTAAACATGAAGGCAATACCTCCTCCACGTTGTTTACCGGACTCTGCTGCTGTCCGATCCTTGCGATGGATAAAGAAGTGATCGGCTGGTTGAATTGCGTGGTCTGGAACCTCCGGTGTGAGCCACGTTTCGGTGAAGCAGAGAACGTTGCAGTCCCTAACGTCTCTTTGATATTGAATCCTTGCTCGGATGTCATCCAGTTTATTGTCGATTGATTGTACATTGGCTAGCAATATACTGGGAAGTGGTGTTCGGTGGCGTCTGGATCTCAGCCTGTTACGGATCCCAGCTCTCTTCCCTCGTCGTCTGGTTCCCCTGTTCCTGGGATCAAGGAACAAAGGATCTGGTCCTAATCTCCGGAGAATTTCTTCAGGCCATTGTTGCGGTTCGGAAAGCTGGTCCAGTGAGTAATCCAGTTGGTAAGTTTCCCGTAATCCAATGTCTATGAGTGACTGACGGTCATACACGTTAAATGCACCAACAGTTGGTACAAACAAAACTCTAAAAACTAGCAGTACTGACTATCTGTATGTCAAGTATGTCATATATGTCCTGATGAATTGAAAATGGGGGACCCTGATGTAAACAAGACGAAAGTCTTTCTCTGGTCTGCATCCCCTTAACAATTGTGTGTATTGAGCTGTACTGTATTGTACCCATTCTGCAATCTGTTAATAAAGTTTTCAATCAATCAATCAATCACCCCCTGGGACACCTATTAATAGCTTTTCAAGCAGTAAGCATGATCCTTGCATAGGTGCTCCATGCATGACTGATCCTGCTGCAACAGTGAGAGACATGCTCCCGTCTCGCACCTGTGGGATTAGTTTCTCCACCATGTTATCCCCTGGATCTTGACCGGGGGTCCTTACTTCTATTTCCATAATTTGGGCCATTGAGGCCCTTTCGGGGATCTCTTCTTTTGAGATGTCTCAACATGCGAGCTAGCGTCTCCTGTGCTAGCATCTCCTGAGCTAGCATCTGCTGCGCCAGCTTCTCATGAGCTAGCATCTGCTGCACCAGCTTCTTCTGAGCTACCTGTGCCTGCTTCTCATGAGCTAGCATCTGCTGAGCTAGCGTCTCATGGGCTAGCGTCCGCTGTGCCAGCTTCTCCTGAGCTAGCTTCTCCTGAGCTAGCGTCTGTTGCACTAGCATCTGCTGTGCTAGCGTCTTCCGTGCTAGCATCTCTTGTGCTAGCTTCTCTTGTGCTAGCTTCTCTTGAGCTAGCATCTGTTGCGCTAGCATCTGTTGTGCTAGCTTCTCCTGAGCTAGCATCTGTTGTGCTAGCTTCTCTTGAGCTAGCGTCTGATGCGCTAGCATCTGTTGTGCTAGCTTCTCTTGAGCTAGCTTCTTCTGCGCCAGCTTCTCCTGAGCTAGCGTCTGTTGCACTAGCATCTGCTGTGCTAGCATCCTCTGTGCTAGCTTCTCTTGAGCTAGCTTCTTCTGCGCCAGCTTCTCTTGAGCTAGCATCTCTTGTGCTAGCTTCTCCTGAGCTAGCGTCTCATGTGCCAGCTTCTCATGAGCTAGCGTCTGCTGTGCCAGCTTCTCATGAGCTAGCATGTTCTGCGCCAGCTTCTTCTGAGCTAGCGTCTGCTGCGCCAACTTCTTATGAGCTAGCATCTTCTGCACCAGCTTCTTCTGAGCTAGCGTCTGCTGTTAGCTCCAGCTATTTAGCCTGATGTTAGCTCTGGCTAGTTAGCCTTCAATTAGCTCTTGGCTTGTTAGCCTGTTGTGAGCTCTTGTTAGCTCTTGGCTAGTTAGCCATCAATTATCTCTGGCTTGGTAGCCGGCTGTAGACTCGTGTCTGGCTAGGGCCAGTTCACTTCCTGTTAGCTCTGGCTTGGTAGCCGGCTGTTAGCTCGTGTCTGGCTAGGGCCAGTTCACTTCCTGTTAGCTCCGGCTTGTTAGCCGGCTGTTAGCTCGTGTCTGGCTAGGGCCAGTTCACTTCCTGTTAGCTCCGGCTTGTTAGCCGGCTGTTAGCTTGTGTCTGGCTAGGGCCAGTTCACTTCCTGTTAGCTCCGGCTTGTTAGCCGGTTGTGAGCTTTTGTTAGCTCTGGCTTGTTAGCCTGTTGTGAGCTAGTTAGCCTTCAATTAGCTCTTGGCTTGTTAGCCTGTTGTGAGCTCTTGTTAGCTCTTGGCTAGTTAGCCATCAATTAGCTCTGGCTTGGTAGCCGGCTGTAGACTCGTGTCTGGCTTGGTAGCCTCCTGTTAGCTTCTGTTAGCTCTGGCTTGGTAGCCTCCTGTTAGCTTCTGTTAGCTCTGGCTTGGTAGCCTCCTGTTAGCTTCTGTTAGCTCTGGCTTGGTAGCCTCCTGTTAGCTTCTGTTAGCTCTGGCTTGGTAGCCTCCTGTTAGCTTCTGTTAGCTCTGGCTTGGTAGCCTCCTGTTAGCTTCTGTTAGCTCTGGCTTGGTAGCCAGCTGTTAGCTTCTGTTAGCTCTGGCTTGGTAGCCAGCTGTTAGCTTCTGTTAGCTCTGGCTTGTTAGCCGGTTGTGAGCTTTTGTTAGCTCTGGCTTGGTAGCCAGCTGTTATCATCCGTTAGCACTGGCTAGTTAGCCGGCGGTTAGGATCCGTTAGCACTGGCTTGGTAGCCGGCTGTGAGCTTTTGTTAGCTCTTGGCTAGTTAGCCATCAATTAGCTCTGGCTTGTTAGCCTGTTGTGAGCTAGTTAGCTCTTGGCTAGTTAGCCATCAATTAGCTCTGGCTTGTTAGCCTGTTGTGAGCTAGTTAGCTCTTGGCTAGTTAGCCATCAATTAGCTCTGGCTTGTTAGCCTGTTGTATTCTCCGGCTAGGTAGCCTCCTGTAGACTCGGGCTATGTAGCCTCCTGTAGTCTCGGGCTAGGTGGCCTCCTGTAGACTTGGGCTATGTAGCCTCCTGTAGTCTCGGGCTAGGTAGCCTCCTGTAGACTCGGGCTATGTAGCCTCCTGTAGTCTCCGGCTAGGTAGCCTCCTGTAGACTCGGGCTATGTAGCCTCCTGTAGTCTCGGGCTAGGTAGCCTCCTGTAGACTTGGGCTATGTAGCCTCCTGTAGTCTCGGGCTAGGTAGCCTCCTGTAGACTCCGGCTAGGTAGCCTCCTGTAGACTCGGGCCAGTTAGCTTCCAGTTAGCACTGGCTCGTTAGCCGACAATGCCAGCCTGTATGATTGCGCTGGTGTCTCTTTAAGCTGTCTCCAGACATTAGAGAGAGTTCTCTTGTTCTTTAATACAACTTTGCGGCTTTAACCGCTCCACCAGCAATGTCCACAAAAACACAGATGCCTTTTAATTTAACAGATACCACTGCTTTCCACTGAGGGCCATACAGATCAATATCCCTTGTCTGGCGCATTCTAAAGCGGAAGGTTATGGCTTCCTAGTGCTGATAAGAGCACATTCAAGTAAGGTTTAAACTCACTTTTGTAGTCTGTTCATTTCAGGGTTCTCCGTTATCAATATTTCTAGTTTATTTTGTTTGGCTGTATCTCATACCGATCTCAGCCCACCCAGGGACGCCATGTTGAATGCCGATGGGTTGTCTCTTATCTATCTCAGATCACCTACTCGAGATAGAACCCTGTGGCCGCCCGATATCCCCCAGCGAGGTGCTAAACTCGCTAAGTTCTCGGGTCAATTACTATTTCTATCACGCTTACTTCATAGTCACTAGTTAGTTATATCCAGTTGATATGAAATATAAGCATAGAAGAGTTGTTAACCTCTTCTTTGTTTGTAATAAACCGAATGTATGTCTGGGAGAACTCTTTTGCCTATAATAATATTATTATCATTATCATTATCATCATTATTATCATCATTTTACGAAAGGCCTGTAATGCTACTCATTTGAAAGCCTGATGATATTACTTCACCGTCACCGCCACTATCCTCATTTGTGAGGAAAGGCCTGTAATGCTACTCATTTGAAAGCCTGATGATATTACTTCACCGTCACCGCCACTATCCTCATTTGTGAGGAAAGGCCTGTAATGCTACTCATTTGAAAGCCTGATGATATTACTTCACCGTCACCGCCACTATCCTCATTTGTGAGGAAAGGCCTGTAATGCTACTCATTTGAAAGCCTGATGATATTACTACTCTTTTAATAAGTATTACTACTGCTAATAGTGTAATATTAGCGTACTAACACTTAATCATTATTTGCAAGCCCCAGTACCCCTTATCAATTCGACAGGCCCATCAATCCGTGGTACCGATCGTCCGGTCCTGCAGTGACTAGACTCTCAGTTTCCCACAAACCCGATGGAGCCCGTCGAACACAGAGATACCGGAGCCCGCAAACAACGAACAGTGCCATATATATATATATATATATATATATATATATATATATATATATATATATATATATATATATATATATATATATATATATATATATATATATATATATATATATAATATCCTCTATATAACTTTAGCTGAAAAGCAGTAACCAGCAATTGATTCAATCTGCATGGCTTCCAGAATATAGCTATACCATTACCTCAGACGAGAGAAGGGCGAGGCCAGCGTCGTGACACTTTGCGATAGAAAGCAGTCCACGAATTCAATAGGTATTATAACAAAGTTATTTTAATTAGAAAAAGCAAGTTACAAAGAGACTGCATTGGAAATGTCCAATTCAGTAAAAGTGAGTATAAAACAAAAACATCTCTCTGTCATTTAGAGCATCTAAAAAAACAGAGTCTTGTCATAGGGACGCCACCCTGAAAAATAGACAGATTCCGTTCCAATACATCGCTCAACGGTATCTGACGCTATAAGAATGGTGTCTGAAGTTAAAAAATTCAAATCTGCTCGATGAGACTGAAGCTGTGACTTATATACACAGGTCCGTAGCGTCATATAGTAGGCACAGTAAAACACTCCTCCTTCCATCTTGTATCTTTGCCATTGGCTCCTGTCTACTCCACCAGCCAATCAACACACAATTCAGCAAGGATGAACTCTCCTCCCCTTCTAGTTGTTACAGTAACTGGGAAAGTAATAGATTCCTTGTGGCTGTGGAAAAGCCCCTATTACGTCATGTTTGCAATGATCCAAATTCTACAGAAAGCAGATATAGCATATATATACATGTACTATTCAATACTCATATACTTAAACACTGATTGACATGCCCAAACATCATATATGTATTTTGTAGTTTACAGTGTATAATAGTTCTCTGCCTCATAACTGTAAGGCAGTGATTCTCTCCTCTGCTCCTCTGCTCCTGTCAAGGTCAGCGCTCTGTGACCACATTCCTGGCTTCACAGCACAGAGAGGCCCATTCCATTCTCCAGGATTACACAAGATATTGTAGTTTGCACAAGTTACTGTTTTAGAGTCTATAGTGTATAGTTCTTACAGTTTTACACAAGTGGGAGGAAGAATACACAGACATTCTTCATAATCACTGACGCTTAAGTCATCTCTTACCATATGCTTAGATTTAAAACAGATATATACAATAAACATATGCTTAATCCTCTACAAGTGACAGAGAGAACAGGATGTCATAATAAAAAGTGTCACTGGCTGCTTGTGGCACTTCAACACCGCCTCTGTCATCCTGGTCGTCTCTTTCCTCTGTCTTAATAGCGTCTGTACGGGGGGACAAGATGGCAATTGCGGGGTCACTTGGCTGTGACTCTCCACAGTGTGCAAGACCTTTTCTCTCCCTGTTTGAACCTATTACAAACAAAACCCTGATATAGCCTACCATACTATCACTCCCCCCTCTCCGATAGCGCTTTGAGCATCTTTTTGATGGAAAAGCGCTCTATAAATATGATAATTTATTATTACTTTTCCATCTTTACAAAGACTGCCAAGGCAGCAAGGTTGAGGATGTGATTGTGCATGTTTATCTTTTTTTTCACTGGACATGTCTGGTCAAGGGAGGATCTGCTTGGGGAGAAAGCTATTTTTTTTTTATTATCTGCCTCTTCTTTGGGAGATCAGCTGTGTGCTTTGGCTTAGTTCCCTCCATCTTGAGTAAAGTCCTTGAGACTTAGTCTTTGTTTTCTAAAAAGATACAGTTAAATGAATTAAGCATAATGGGTTGTAGTGATGTAGTAATGAATTTGGGGAGTAAAAATGCCTTGTGAGACCAAACCACATGGTGCATCAGGTTAAAACATGAGTTCATACTAGGGATGCTCGATATTGGCTTTTTTACCGATATACCGATATTGTCCAACTCTTAATTTCCGATACCGATATCAACCGATATCAACCGATACCGATATATGCAGGGTTTCCCCCCCCCAAAAAATAATAATAATTTCAGGTAATTAACATTACATATCTCTTGTTGTGGAATTAACACAACATTATGCATACTTTTGACAATAAGTAAAATCAGAATTTGTTCTTACTTGCTTGCCTGGGTAAATAAAGGTTATAGAAATGTAAAAAAAAATATATATATATATTTTTTTTTGAAAACCGATACCGATATTTTCCGTTATCACATTTTAATGCCAATATCGGCCGATAATATCGGTAGGCCGATAATATCGGACATCCCTAGTTCATACTGTAAGTGTAACCTAGTGATATGTGGAGTAGCTGATGAAACTCACTCCTCAAACAAGCACTGACGTAAAGAAATAAAGAAACAGCATCAGGATTGAATAGGCTACCATCCAGTTTAATGATGACAGCGGGAGAGCTCTCATCCTCATACTCCACATCCACCTTGTCTCTGCGCTGTAGTATTTTTTTGGTGTGTACAACATGGCGAGCCCTCCTCACACCATCAATAAGTGCCCACGTTGTCAGTCTGGCAGGGATAGATACAGACACATTGAGAAAGTAGTCTATATAATCCCTTAAAAGCCAAGAATAACCTTGAAACGTCATCTTCACAATCCTCACTATCACAATCAAAACAAGAATGGATGGACCTTAATGCTGGTCAACCCATGCCACCATTTCCTTTCAATGTCCAGTCCAATGCACCTACCTGTTGCGACAGAGGATGAGGACCAAGGAAGTTTGATGAGGACTATGTTCGACGTCAGTCTGTCAGAAGAGAGGAAGACGATCAAAACATAGCTAACATTAGCTAGAGTAACGTTAAACCCCATTCAAGTACATCATTATTCAGATGAAAATGTTATGTCAAGTTTCACCACTAACAGTTAGCTAACGTTATGTCAGTCAGTCTAACGTTAGGTGATCTGATATATCCTACGACAAGGTTAGGCTATGTCCTAATGTTAGCTAGGTTTGACTAAGTTAGCTAGGTGTTAATATTCATCTGTTAAGGGGTGCTCCAGTAGCACACCATATAGCGCACTGAGTCACGAAGCGGTCGCCCCGGGTTCGTTTCCCAGTCCCGGTGGCCATTGCCGCATGTCCTCCCTGCTTCTCCTCCCGTTCTCCCTCTCTCCTCTGTCGGTCCTGCGTGGCCAGAAAAAGCTGTGTAAAACGCTAAGATAAAAAAATATATATATATATATTCACCTGTTAATAATAGACCTGCCCTGTATCGTTATGTATATTTACATAATATATTTATATAGGCTATAACGTTACAACGTTAACAATATAACTTATTTTTGTGACAACTATTAACTAGTTAGCTAGTTAGCTAGCTATCTTACCTGGGGTCATCCCTATGTTCCCCGGGTCCTATGTTCCCCGGGTTCTATGTTCCCCGCTTTTTTTTAAAGAAAGGGTCCTATGTTCCCCACTCCCGAAATAAAGGTTCTATGTTCCCCGGTCCCGCCCGTTCCCGAACACTCCCAAACAAAAAAGGGGTTCTATGTTCCCAGCTGAAATAAAGGTCCTATGTTCCCCGGTTCCTATGTTCCCAGCTTGAACGCTCCTGAACAAAAAAAGGGTTCTATGTTCCCCGCTGAAATAAAGGTCCTATGTTCCCCGGGTCCTATGTTCCCCGCTGAAATAAAGGCTCGCCAAATGTCCGTCAGTCACTCGAGTATTTCATCATGCACCTGATGCGATGATGCAGGATATGTATTAACAGCTCCGTCTTTTAATACACATTTATATCGTATGTGTGTGTATTTTATAGATTTATGTGTGTGTATTTTATAGATTGTATTGTGTAACTAATAAATTAGTTGACCTCGCATTGTGCCAATATCTCTCCGAACTCCTCCACTTTGTTTACCTTACCTGTATATAAGTACATTAATATGAAACGGTACATTAATATGAAACTGTGGTACACCGTACAATCAATAACACTTTAAAAATACTCGAGTGACTTAATGAGATTAATGAGAGGACAAAAGCAATAATGATTAATATATTAAAATTGTTTATTGAAATAAGGGACATTTTTCTTCTGTTGCGGCATGCGGGACAAAGGGGTAAAGAACGGGACTGTCCAAATTGGGACATTTGGTCACCCTAACACACACACACACATACACAATTACACAATTACACATGTTGCACCATCTATCTACACTCTCACACAACTCTGTCGCTTTTTCGGGAGTAGCGGGAAACATCGGACCCTTTTTTAGTCGTGAAGTGTACGTTTGAGAACACTACCGTAATGACAGAGAAATGAAGCAAGCTGACATGGTTGGCCCTCACACAACTCGGTCGCTTTTTTGGGAGCCGCAACGGGAGTGGGGAACATAGGACCCGGGGAACATAGGACCTTTTTTATCGCTACCGGGGAACATAGGACCCGGGGAACATAGGACCCGGGGAACATAGACATGCTCCCTCTTACCTTAGAGATCAGTAGCCAACAAACCAGTCTTCGAAAAAGACGGTTGAAAATGAGCAAACTTGAAAGCTTCTGAAGTTGCCGCGTTGGCGGCAGGCTTGCGTCTTCATGTTGTTTCAACGCTCGGATAGGGAAGTGTAGTCTGACGTCACTTTAGTGCGGGAAACAGCAATAACGTAACCACTACACTAATGTTGCCGACGATGGAGTTTAATTAGTCTCTGTGCAATTCGACAGCCTCTTCACTCACACACACACACACACACACACACACACACACACACACACACACACACACACACACACACACACACACACACACACACACACACACACACACACACACACACACACACACACACACACACACACACACACACACACACACACACACACACACACACACACACACACACACACACACACACACACACACACACACACACACACACACACACACACACAATACCTCAGTCTATTCTGAAGTATTCAGGATTTGAATGTGTCCTGCAAGATTTCACTCCTACAGGGATATTAATCATTCAGGTTTTGAATGATTCCTGTAATGATTTTAATTCCTGCAGGCATATTAAAATCCTACAGGATTTCACCCTGCAGGACTCCTGTAGGAATATTATAATCCTGCAGGATTTCAAGGACTCTTACAGGAATCCTATAGGAATCCTACAGGAAATCCTTAAATTCCTGCAGGACTTTTTTGTAAGGGCGACGATGTGGTATGCGATGTGACATTATAATGTTTTTTTTCTTGGCTCCGACGGTTACCTCTGTGTAGTTTGCGAAGGCTTCTCAGTTGCCAGTGGCCCATAACGCCTGACCCTCTCCTTTCTCTGTCGCCACTGGCGCTCTGCTCTGTTTTCTTCCATCTCCGTGGCGACCAGTGTTGCATGGCATGCCATTGTGTCGCTGTTTGTCCACAGCTAAGGTGTCGCCTTGTGTGCTTAATGGACCTCCCAGTCTGCCTCGCCGTCCGCCTCGGTGTCCCCTAGCCGGGGCCCTGTTACTGTTTGTCCCTGGGTGTCAGCGAGCCGAGGCAAGGGGGGGGATGAGATGGGGCTGATAATGCCCGCTTTGTTCCATCGCTAGATGTGTTGAAGCTGTGCTCCTGTGGACCAGGAGACGCCTGGTCAAACAGAGACACACAAAGGCTCTGGGAACGGCTGCTGTGGCCCTTTCTCCACAGTCTGCCAGGCTGCCAACATACTACCTTCGGTAGCCCTGCTGAATTATTGCCCTCACAGCCTTTTTACACTCGCAGTACAAAGTCTCTCACTCAGTGGGAACGCTGACATCTGGCCTTATGCTGAACACAAAGGATTTTCTTTCTATATCATGTTCTTTCTGAGGTGGTTATATTCAGTAGGACAACATACAATAAGTTCTCCAGATCATGTGTTCTCTGTTAGAGTGGGCATGGGGCACTCTAGTGAAAGGCATTCTGTGTATTGAATAGTGAAAGCTTTACAGGAATTACGTGATTCAATTAGGCTTAAATGTACATTGATGCCTTACCACTGAATTTGATGTTCAACTAAGTGACGCACTTTGCTTTTAAGATATTATTTTCAATTGATTGATCGATCGACAAAGTAGGTCCAAGGCAGCCGTGCTGTTTTCACCATTATGTCAGAAAATAAAGAAGAAATGGCTTTCCATTATAATGCTTTTAATATTTGCAGAAAGGAAACATGTTGCACAGAGAAAGGCTATGTTTTGTATTTTTTCGGGGGAGAGGGGGAGGGTTAATGGTGAATTTAACAATCAATAACACTGAGAGCCTTCGGAATGGCAAGAAATAATATCTTGAGCTAATGTGCCACAAATTCTCATCTATGGCCCGGTGTTCTAACCTCTTTAGCACGGCCCCTTGAGAAAATGGGGGATATGATTAGGAATTCGTTAGCAGGCTTCTATTTTTATGCTGATGACACACTTTCTCCTCGCGGGCTCTCGATGTTGCTGGCTCTTGACTTTCTCACTGTCTTTCTAAACTAGATCAGCTCTTTAACACCGCGGGGAAACGTGACATGAAGTTCACTGACTTAAAGCACCTCCGAGGAGAAAACTGACCCCCCCCCCCCCCCCCCCCCCCCCCCTCCTCCCCGTCATCTAACATCTAGTCACATGTCTCTGCATCATTCACAAGCCTCTTTAAATCCCACTAGAAATTCCCACAGTTGAAATCTTTTTTCCAGCAGATTAATTTCGGTTTTGCCCCCATTGGCCTGCAACTCTGCCACCTGTCTCAACCACAAACTCGGCTGCACAGAAAAGGATACACAAAACCAATAAAAGGCTTCTATACAATTTTGTTGAAATCCAGTCTTTTTGTTCCACCCATCATGTTTGGAGCAGATTACAGTGTGTCCACACAGCCTCCCTTCCCTCTCTGCGGCTTCAGGTATTGTGGCAAACAGACTGCCGGCCCTGCTCGGCCCTGGGTGCCGAGGGAAGGAGAGGACAGTCGCTGCATTTGTTTCCCATTGAAAAGGATTACAGGTCCTGACGGCCATGATTAATCACCCGGCGGCAGACATGTGAATACGGCCAGGGAAAGGTTCAACTTTTTAATTCATCCCACACGCAATCTATTCAAACCAGCTGCTGGCGCTCCCTTCCCTCATCCCCTGCTCTTTCTTCTCAGTGACCACTGCCTCTCTCTCCGTCTCCTCCATTTATGCCTCACATAATTATCTGGGGGTTGTTGCCGTCGTGGGGGTGTTTGGACACCGTTTGGTGGTCTTTTTGTTGGAGATAGAGCTCCTTTCTTCTTTTGTTGGAGGGTAGTTAATTGTCTTTGTTAATGCATTTGGGGATCACTGATTTCTCAACAACAAATGACCTTTAAGGAGCTCTCTGCGCGGCTCACAATGTTTGCTGTGTGAATGTGTGCGTGCGTGCACGTCTGTGTACATATGTGTGTGCACGGCCTCCTCTTGTGTCGGGTGTGGGAATAGAAGTGGAGAAGATTGTCCTCAGAACATCTTTCAGGAAACCATAGATTCACAGACAACGCCACAACATTGACAGACAGTTGAATCCTTTTTTGAATGAATATCAGCATCAACATCAGCATGTTCATAGTCAAGTCATATGAGCAGGCCTTCTCATTAAGACTCAGCAGGTTATATGATGGTACTGCTGAAATCCCTGGAGCAAAATGAACAAGGACAGCAACACTGCTTAATGCAACGTAGCCTAGCAACAGATAGTAGGATGGCGGTGGAAACATACCCTCATATTTATGTTTACATGAGAGAATGATTTGTCTGTCAGGCTGATGGATCCTAATGTTCTCCTCTCCCCTGGGTTTTTTCCGTGCGCCGTACGCAGGCCTGACACTTACCCTGAAGGACAGGCACCACCTTCCCCAATACACATGAATACTTAATACTGTGAGACTGCGTGTATGCAAAGCATGGAAATGGCACTGGGGGAGGAGGAGTGCTGGTGGTGGTGGAGGGGAGGGTGGGGTTGGATGAGGAGGGAGGGGTGTGGGGGGTGAGGTGATTGCGCTGAAATGCATGAAAACCAAGAATCAGTATGCATCATGAACATGAGAGAGGGATGTGAATGGAATGACAACCAACATAAAGGGTTGTAATGCTGTCTTCAATGGGCAGCTCTAGCATGTATGGTTTCTGCAGGTTTTACAGGCATCCTTTATATGTCTCTGTCTTAATGGCTGTACCTTCGGTGCTACGTTGAAGCGTGAATAATCAGAGCATTTTTTGGGGGCGCATTTATTAGAAGTGTGTAGTGTGATGTGCACAGCTGCAAGCATTACAATGCAAACACAGGCCTTTCATTTCCAGTAACTATGGTATATGAGCTATATGACTTAATAGAGTCTGTCTTTACTGTATGTCCTGCTCCTCCAGGGACAGACTACATCAACTCAATTAGCTGGGCACAGCCTAGTATCAGCACCATAGATTAGATTTCACTCTGCCTTGTTTACCAGAGAGGGGCCCACAGAATAATATCTATACAATTTGTGCTTTCAGAAAAATGATGATGGTATCATAGTGGAGAACAATGGACGTACGCCTCTCCTGCGTGGCAGTGTAGCGGATAACTGGCTGGAAGAGATACTGTATAGAAAAGCCTTTTGTCAGAAGACAGGTACATCCTTACATCAGAGGAACTCGTTTCCATAGCGACATGAGTGTTGTTGTGAGAAGATCAGGTATTCCAGCCAGTGAGTGATACTTTACACGAGATTTGCTTTCTCTTCCATTGATTTTCATCCCACATTAAAATAGAAACTTAGCTACTGTGAACTGTCTCAGCGATATCATGCAAAATAATGAATGAAAAGCCTGCACCCCTGCACTCGAGAGTGTGAGAAATGCCAGGTGCCTCACGGACTGAAGGTCATGTAAAGCCGTCAGTGTTGTCACAAGGAGACTGACAGACAGCGTGACAGCAGTTCTGACTCGACGCTAATTGCTCCCTCTAACAGTCGATCATCACCACGTTGTAAGCCACATGCTAATGTGTTTATACGAGAGCTCCTCGATGGCATGCCGTTAGCTACATGCTAATGGTTTTAAAAGAGAGTTAATCACTGCTGCGCGGTTAGCCACATGCTCGCCTATTGCTACACACGGCGGTGTGTTCCAGGGGTTAGCAAAACAGTGGCGTAACACATGATCGCTCTTTATGAGGCCGGGGCCAGGAAGGGAGAGAGGGCCCACAGACGACGCTAAAAAGACGGTAATGACAGCCATTCACCGCAATCCAATTATGCAAAAGGGAGTCTAAACAATTCCATCATCCCCTAAATTAGATTGTCCTAACGAGATAAAGGCACCAATTAATCCTGAATTAATTTCTACAGCTCATTTTCCCCAGAAAACACTCTAATATGCAAATGCCAACGAGAGGCAGACAAGCCTCCTCCTGCAGGGGTTTAGAGCGGTTTTGGTTGCTGTGTTTTCTGTCAAATTGAACTTAATGGAGATGCTCCTCAGAAAATAATAAAGATAACTGTTTAATTATCTACACGTATTTCATGCTGTACGGGACAAAAGAGAAACAGTTTAAAAGTCAGTGTACAGTCAGATCAAAGTTCAAGTGGTACAGCCAACTCCGCACATCAGTGACCTCGTGAGGATGATCGCCTCAATGATTTGCACATTAACAAGGAACTAATCCATTGAATAAACTCTTTGTTATCGCAACTAAAGTCATGTGATTCTTTCAGAAGCCATGGTATTGAGGAAGTACTATTTGTTATTTGAAATAATGCAGCGCTCTCTCTCTACTTCCGGATTGATGAAAAGCCAAGAAGAGGAGATCTCAAGGGTACTTTGTCCGTAACTCAAATGTATTACTAATGGGAGTTTACACCCAAACGCATGCCGACCAAGCTCAAAAGCACAAGAAGTAGGGTGGGGCTCATCTGGGATGCGTGATTACGAAACCTAGCCGCATTTCTCGGAGACGCTCTCTGATTGGCCGACACCTGTTTCTACACTGGTTAAGCTTAGGCACTCTTCGAAGTTGGTCAAGGTTAGAGTTTGTCTTAGAGCGTGACGGCAAGTTATTTCGACGGTTAAGCTTAGGCACTCTTTCGAAGTTGGTTAAGTTCAAGTTCAAGTTTCTTTAATAGTTGTCATACAGAAGTACAGAATACTTTTATACAAAATGCTTCTTACTGTTACGCTCCAGAGACTGTGCTAGACAAGATAAGTATCAAATAACATAGTATAGCATGTAAATTAGAAGTAGAAAATGAGGTCACAGTGTTCAGTATAGACACTGTGACCTCATTTTCTACTTCTAATTTACATGCTATACTATGTTATTTGATACTTATCTTGTCTAGCACAGTCTCTGGAGCGTAACAGTAAGAAGCATTTTGTATAAAAGTATTCTGTACTTCTGTATGACAACTATTAAAGAAACTTGAACTTGAACTTAACCAACTTCGAAAGAGTGCCTAAGCTTAACCGTCGAAAGAACTTGCCGTCACGCTCTAAGGTTAGAGTTTGTCTTAGAGCATGGCGATAGAACGCCAGGTATATTTGCAGGCTGTTTGACGTGGAAATGGGCAAAGACACAGCTCGTCACGGATTGGGCAAACGCGTCAGTGGCCAATCAGAGAGCGTCAGTCAGTGCCAATCAGAGAGCGTCTCCGAGAAATGCGGCTAGGTTTCGTAATCACGCATCTGGGATATGTAAATCCTAGAACATCTTTGGGAACACTTCAATGGGATATTCCATCGTAGTAAAAGTACTCTCGTATGCCTAATTTTATTTTATAAAGAAATGTCCCACCACGGTGAGGCGAGGGCATCAACAGGCAAATTGAGGTCAGTCAGTCGATCAGGCCATCAATCGACATATTTGATGGCAATTGTAAATGAGTGGAACCAACATCAACGTCAACTTTTCACGGCAGCCATTTTGATTTGTCATTGATATAAACAAAGGTGTATAGAATAACCAACAGAACAGTTCATTTTAATGTCTCTATGGTTACACCTTTGTTTACCCATCTATGACAAGTAAAATGGCTGCTGTGAAGAGGGCCTGTACACCGCACCCAATCAGCCACAAAGTCAATAGGGCCAGTCATTCACTTACTGCTCTGCCATGTCAACATCAGAACTCTATGGTAGTCATGTTACTGCTCTGCCATATAACCGAATTATGTGATTCCACAGATTGCAGTGGCTCAGTAGTCAGTACTATAGGGCCTACCGGAGTTTTGGATTCACATATTTTCCTTAAATAGATTTTGTTCACCAAGCAAAGGTTTTTTAGGTTAAATGAGCAAACACATTTAGCCCAAAACAGATCAAGCAATTTGACAGCATACAATATTGCCAATGGGCAATGGGCCAACACAGTGATTCAGTCACTTTAATTTCAATACTACAATGAAAATGAAATGGCAAGCCGACATCAAAACTTTAATCAGTGCATCCACGTATTCCCAAGCTGTGCAATGTTATCATATCACAGCACATTTCTATTCCCTCCGTCCTCTACTCACCCTAGAGCACAGATATAAATGTATCTGATAAGTGTAAGTTTACACACTTAGACCAATCTTTTTGTGATCCCTGTAGGGTAGGGAACAAGTATATTTACAAGTATATAAGGGAACAAATTAGAATTGGCCTTCTGTCACATCTCCAGCTGTCAAAACATCCTTTTGAACAGTCAGCTGTCAAAACATAGTATAATTAATTGTAAATGTTAATGACATTTATCACAAAAAGTACTTTGAATGTGTTTTTTTCCTCAATTGTTAATACAATTACAATCATTTTTGAAAGAACTAATCCGAGTTATGTTTATCTTGTCCCATACATTTTATGCTCAGTAGAATTATAATGTAACAGAACAGAATCTGTAAAGCCATTTTTCTCACTTTCTACTTTAGACCTTTAGAATTAAATAGCTCCTGACTCTGGATCAGTGAAGGCTTGTCCCAGGCCGCCGAACGGGATGCAACACTGGCAGATTATTTGCCATTTTCACCACACCACGCGTCATGGGCCTGGGTTTGTATTTCCGTGGAACAGGGACCGATATAGCCTACAGACTGACATTTTGTGGAGAGAATACCTTCCTTAGAGTCTCTCAAGTGAAGCCAGTCATACAGTGTGTTCATTCAACACCTGTTTATTCTATTGTTGTGGTGCTTGGTTGTTGCTGTGGTACTTTAACTACTCCCCTCTTAAGGTTAGACATTTGAACCAAGGGTGAAATTCAGTTCAGACAGAACAGAAGCGGTGTCTAGGTTGCGCCCTGTAGCCTGCATGTACAATCCGTGTTCACTTTGAAAACAAAGCAATTAAGAATTTTGTTCATCATAATCATCATTATCATCTTCACAGTCCTAATTGTCTGGCTGCCAGCTGTCGAGAGCCGTGATAATTGAGTGATCTGACAAATTTTCTCAATAGTGTTTCAGAAACAACCTCCACCTCTAGAGCGAAAGCGTGTTTACAGAAACGGTTGAGCACAATTAACTTAAAAGCTGTGATTCTCATTGTTGGTGAGAGGTTTTCTCATTATTTACCATTCACGGATCAACTGCTTTAAATGTTCGACTAAGCGAGAGGGACAAAAAATAACTTTTTTGTTTATCTGTTCTGTGCCAGAAATATATAAATCCCATCTATAGAGTGCAAGCTGTCACAGTGAACTTGCTTTAAATTGGACATGTATTCTGTTGACTTGAAGTTTATTGTTTTTTATAGATTAGCAGTGAGCTACTTCCACCTGTGCAGCCCCTAGTGATAACTGAAATAACCGGCCTGTCAGTTGCCAGGCAATATTCACAACCACTGGTCCACATCAGCTAATTACCAGCAGAAATCAAGTATTGACAGATGGCCCCATGCATATTGATTGGCCAGCACTGCCACGTTCTGAATCACCCGACACTAATGAATCATTTCCCATTTGAGAGACGGCTTGGGGGTGTGGGGTGATGGGTGTGGGGGGCGTGTGTGTGTGTGTGTGTGTGTGTGTGTGTGTGTGTGTGTGTGTGTGTGTGTGTGTGTGTGTGTGTGTGTGTGTGTGTGTGTGTGTGTGTGTGTGTGTGTGTGTGTGTGTGTGTGTGTGTGTGTGTGTGTGTGTGTGTGTGTGTGTGTGTGTGTGTGAGGGGGGGGGGGGGTCATTCTTCTTCTTCTATTTGACATCATACCTGTGCTATACATACCTGATGACGTGAACGCACACAAATCAATGTCAGACCCTACTCTCCTATTACTTCAACTGCACATGACTGTACCAGTCTATCTCTGTCTTTCTCAGTACTCCCCTCTCTCTCTCTCTCTCTCTCTCTCTCTCTCTCTCTCTCTCTCTCTCTCTCTCTCTCTCTCTCTCTCTCTCGCTCTCCCCCCTCCCTCTCTCTCTCACTCCTTCCTGCCTGTGCCGTGCATGGTTATTTTTCATTGCGGCGATGCTAGCCGGGGCAGTAAATACCACGCTCCTCAGACCGCGGACCCGGAGTGACCCTGCAACCCTCCGTGGCTCTGATGCGTCTCCCAAGGTCTCTCATTCCAAGGCCCCTGTGATGCGGCTGCTACTGGCTGCGGCAAGGGCCCCTGTAATTCACCGGGCTGCTAGATCGCCTGCCAGCAGCTATTGATTTTTGTTTCCCCAATCTCCAGGAGAGAGGGAGAGAAAAGATTAAAAACACTTTGTCAGTTTGGTGGGGAATAAGAATTCTGCACAGGGGGATACCTAACAGGGCACGGGGTCAGGGCTGAGGCACTGGATGTCTTTATGGCTTTAACCGTTTCCCTGCCATAGACATTTCTGTCTGTTTATCTGTCTGTCTTTCTCTCTGTTTCTCTGTCTCTCCTACTCTCTTGCTATCTGTTTGTCTTGCTCTCTTTTTCCAGCTATCTGGCTCTTTCTCAGTTTGTCTCTCTCAATAGGGATGACTATTTTTCTATCCGTGAAGCTGTAATTCACACAAGGATTATGTGTCACCTGATGACATCACTGGAGGACATACTCATGAACTCTTAATGACTCTCAAACTCAATGAAGTGTCCCTTTAAGTCTCTATATCGCTTTTACTGTCTGTCTCTCTTACTATCTCTCTTGCTCTTTCTCTGTCATTCTGTCTCTTTGTCTCTCTTACTCTGTCTCTCTTTCTCTGCTTCTCTGTTTCTCTCTCAATCTGTCTGTGCCTCTTTCTCTATCACTCTGACTGTTTGCCTGTCTATTTTTTAACCCATCTCTTAGTCCCTCTCTTTCTCTGTGTGCCTGTGTCTCTCTTACTCTCTCTTTCTGTCTCTGTCTTTCTGTCTCTTTTTCAGTATGTCTTTCTGTCTCTTTCTTTCTCCTCTCCTCTCTGTATATTCGCAGATAAAATGCTCCAAGTACACTACAAGATGGAT
Organism: Notolepis coatsorum; assembly: GCF_963971535.1. Taxonomy (NCBI): domain Eukaryota; kingdom Metazoa; phylum Chordata; class Actinopteri; order Aulopiformes; family Paralepididae; genus Notolepis; species Notolepis coatsorum. Next base: position 61,037,499 of record NC_140177.1, on the reverse strand, counting down.
AGACGATTGGAGTCTATTTTATACCCAGTGGTGGCCGCCCTTTGGTGCTGTTGATCCGTACGACATCTGCACTCATCAGTGTCCCTGTATGCAGAAGGACTATAGGTCATGGTCAGTAATAAATTATTAAAGAAAAGTCATATCCGCACACAGTACACTGCTGTCCGGTGCTTTCTTTCACCAAACCAGACCGGCCGGGACTCAGTAGGCTATTCATTCGACACGGTCCAGCAACAAGGACCTTGTAGACTTAATCACTAAATGTGCGTGCTTGTTCCACAGAATTGTGCACGCGCTCTCATTGGTGAAGTGTAACGCATGGGAGGTCACACTACCTTCACCATTTCCCTCCCTCGCTGTGCAGGCGCCCTGACCGACCTGTAGGAGTCGCTGTTTACAACGACCAGATTACCACCCACTGGCTTCCCTCCCGCTGACACTGCCAATTGCCAATTGTCAAGTTTCAGCAGTTTTATCTCTTATCTAAGATCATCTACATACAAGTACAAGGGGGGGGGGGGGGCACTGTTGCTTCTGTCGTCCGCTGTCAACACCACCAGTCCTCCCAGGTGTCAGGCTCCTCATTCACTTCCATTCATTTTGAGGACCAAGTTTAAATATAATATTTCTGAAGTATAAGTCATAATCATAATCATAATCAACTTTATTTATATAGCACATTTACAACAGTTGTGACTGTACTAAAGTGCTTCACAGATAAAAGCATAGAGCAAACAATATACAGTACATATATTAGACATAATAGTGCAAAAAGTGCAAATACAAATAAGTGCAAGGGTTCAGATAGAAAATAAAAATAATGATAAAAGAAAGAAAAGATTAATCTGCAGCAGATTACAAAAATAAGGCATAAAGGGACTAAAAGTAGCGACCTAGATACGAGGCAGGCTCAGCTCTGGTCAAAGGCCAGGGAGAAGAGATGAGTCTTTAGCCAGGACTTAAAGACCTCAA
>NC_140177.1:60939027-61031527 GCF_963971535.1 Notolepis coatsorum | reverse complement strand
ACCTCCTAGGCGGGGTGGTTCTGCTGGTGCATTCCCAGAAGGGATTATCTGTTTCTACTGTAAAGAACCTGGTCATATCGTTGCTGGGTGCCCGGTGCTTGAGCAGAAAAATGTCAGAACCGTGGCTCTGGTAGAAACCATATGCAAGACGCCTATGCCAACGTTAGATGGGGATGGGGAAAGTATCAAACGTGTGGACAAAGAGCTCGAGGGTTCCTCAAGGTTTATGATGAATGGATTTGTTTCCCTGACTAATGCACTAGAGTCCAAACAGGCTATAACAATTTGGAGAGATACCGGTGCTTTTCAGTCCCTCATTCTGGAGGGGGTTTTGCCGTTTTCAGAAAACTCTTCTTTGCATTCCGGTGTCGTTGTTCGGGGCTTTGGGGGTGGATTTGTGGATGCACCTTTGCATGAGGTCACGCTCAATTCTCCCTTAGTATCAGGCAATGTTGTTGTGGGGGTATGTTCTCACATTCCCATAAAGGGGGTGTCCTTCATTCTAGGGAATGATTTGGCTGGTGACAAAGTCTTGGCTACTCCGGTTGTAACTCCCATTCCTGTGGTTTCTGAGGTCTCTAATGAGCTGGCACAGAAACATCCAGGAGTGTTTCCTGTGTGTGCTGTGGCACGAGAAATGTCAAGGGACAAAAGTGATGTTGTTGATACTTCGACTTGGGACATTACACTTAGTGACACATTCTTTGTTGAATTAAAATGTGTACCTGTTGAGGATTTTGGAAAGCACACTGTGGATGTACCTCTGCATAATGATTCTCTTGATTGTGGTTTTGTGTTAGGCCCGGTGGTGAAACCAGAGTTGACATGCGTGCCGGAGAAGCATGTGACAGGAGATGATATGGCAGCGCAGTGTCTCAAGGTCTTCCCAGCCTGTACGGTGGCTGAGGCCACGAACGAATTGGAGGATGAGTGTGGGAAGGATGCTATGAGAGGTGCTGTTGTTTCATGTGACACCGTTCTAGTTGGAGAGGCTACTAAGCTTGACTTAGGCTGCCAGCCTTCCCACAGTAGCTCTATTGTCCCTAATGTTTCACTTGTGGGCAGGGATGGTCCCAGTATGTCAGTTGATGATTCTGACATTGATCCACATGTCCACACTGATTCTCTGCCATGCACTAGGTGTGATGGTCAACCTAGTTACCTGTGTCCTGTGGAGCAGGAGCCGCCTTCGCGACCTGGTCTGTTGAGTGGCAGCCATTTTGATTTTGATCAGGACAATGTTATTTTGGGTGACGCCATTTTAGATGGTGTTCCAGACGTTATTGTGACTGTCGTACTGCCATGTTCCCGGTACACTGGGGCTGTACCTGAGGCGGTACAGCCTACTCTGGATGTTCACGGTGTGCAGTATCCTGAACTGCCAGTGCCAGGTGGGATGGATATGGGTGCGGTGGTGGTATCAGTGATCTATGGTTTTGTTGTGCTGTGTTCTGTTCTGTTAAGCGCAGTTCTCAGGTTGATTTTGGTTTGCAGTATAATTTTGACAGATCGGTATCGGTGGTCGTGTTCGACAGGGGCCGACCCGGTTCTTGCCTTGAACCATTTTGATGTTTACGTTGGATCCTCCAGTTTACCCCTTGTTGTGTATACAGACCATAACCCTTTGGTTTTTCTTCGCAGCATGGTGAACTCGAACCATCGTTTGATGCGATGGAGTTTGTTCCTCCAGGCGTATAACTTGGATATTCGCCACATCGTGGGAGGGACAACGTGCTAGCAGACGCCCTCTCACGATCATAGTACCGGTGTTTGTGGTACCCGTTATCGCTGTTGTGGTAGTGGCCCTGACAACTAAGGGGTCACAGTTGTTTTTTGTTTTGTTTATGGGTTGTTGTGTAGTGGTTGCCTCTTGGGCAACCAGTTTGGTGGGGGAGGTGTTATGTACTAGAGGCCTGATCACTCCTGTGTCACCGGGCATGCAGGTGAGGCCTGCCAATTAGCCAATTAGTGCTGATTGGTTACCTGCTGGGGAGCTTTAAAGGCAGACCTAGTAACACACATGCAGTGTCTGTGCTTAGAGAAAGAGCTGTTAGGTTCTTCAGTCCTTGTCCGTTGGGTTTGCACTAGTACCTTAGTTACATTTACCTTAATAGTTCCTTGAGTTAGTAGCACTTTGAGTTAGAGCACGGGGTTTTGGTGTTGGTTTGCACATAGGTTGCGTGCCCCTGAGCCAGGGTCGTAACAGTCACACAGGTATGTTTGAAGATCTGCATCAGGTTTTGAATGAGACTCATGGGCCTTCGGTTCATGAAACATACGGTTATCCTATAACCATAGTTATATGAGTATAGCGAGCGCTCTGCACTCTAGTGGAACCACATCCCTTATCAATCTAATACTGAATAATTTTCTCCAACATGTACACACCCATCCGCCTGGCCACACCCACATCCGCTCCTCTACATAAGTGGGGTCGTGGCCATACTAACAGCTCCTTCCCAAGTCTTTCACCACCGAAGGCGAAGACCACGATGTCCTCAGTGAGTCAGTGCAGAGCGCTCGCTATACTCATATAACTATGGTTATAGGATAACCGTATATTATATTATTGTATAGCTTACGCGCTGCACTCTGGTGGAACACATGAGCTGAGCAGAGCGGAAGCTCGACAGATGTACCCGCTGAGACCCCCCACAACCATCAGAACCGGGGAGGACCAGAGCCCCCGGACCCCCCTAGAGGGGGACGGGAGGGAATCGGATCCGACTGTGCCAAGAGGGTTTAGCACCTCAATGCACAGGGTGAGCAGATCGTGGGACTTACCTTCACAGAAGGACCCGCGACCACTCAGGCGCGCATCCCACATGCCACTAGGGAACGAACGGGAAGAAAAAAAACCTGTTACAGCCCCCAACATCACAGGGTCAAAGGTCAAGAACCCAACCCCGTGGCAAGGCCGTAGCAGCGGAGCGCGGAGGAGGACCCAGCCCCAGGAACAGCCTGAGGGCCAGGACCCCCTGAAAAAGGGGGCCCAGTGAGGTCAACGATGCCGTAGCATCGGGACCCCACCAGACGGTCATTGATGACACCACCCCCCACATCGCCAGCGTATCGGACAGGGCCCAAATCAAGAGTAGGCCCTTACCCCCTTTGGCACGCCGCCCTAAAGCACTCTAGCTTACTGCACCTGGTATTCCCAGGGGGTCCCCCATCCAAGAACTACCAGGGCCGAGCCTGCTTAGTTTCCGAGATCTGACGAGATCGGGCGTGTCCAGGTTGGCATGGCCGTAAGCCCCAAGAGGCTACCCCCCCACAATACTGCGGGGCCAGACGGCGCGCCGGGGAGACAACCCCCAAGGGGGTTGATCCCTCAATCCAGGCAACAGGCCAGAACTCGACCTGTGCCTGGAGCACTGCAGACTAGACAGGCGCCTAGAGGGTCTACTGTAAGAACAGTACCCGGCGGAAGGGGTGTTCGGTGTCAGGATGGAGGTAGGTGAGTTCCAATTGTGGTATGCAATCAAGGAGACAGAGAGGGTGTACTCTTAAGTAGGTTCGTTTTAATAGTAAAGAACACAAAGAGTAATACTAGAATACAATGCCAAGTGGCAGGAAGAAGAGGGGATAAAGATAATGGAGCTTAGTGGTGGTCCAGAACCGGAACCGCCCGCGTTATCTCCGAACGCTATAATGAAGACCTGACGGATATCAAGCAGAAGATAGGAAGGTTAAATAGACACCACATTCTAACATTCCACACACACCCCCGTGACAGCCAATCAGGACCCATACCCTAAGTGACAGCACTAAGTGACAGGGGAGACAGGTGACAGTAGCCAAGTGACAGATGACAGAATGGTGGGTGGTTCCAGACAGCAGTCAGCAACCAGAACGTAACAGTTTGGTATGCTGTGCACCATGTCATGACCTCAACAAACCCGACCCCTCCAGCGGGGTCGAGGTTCAAAGGAGAGGCCGACACAATTGGCAGATGTCATGAAAAATGCGGGGGCACACTCTCGGGCAGACGGGGTCAAGCCCGGCCTCAACCCGAGAGTCGACTCTGCTACCAACACACCGGAGAACCAACCACCTCCCTATGTTTAGTTTAACAGGAGGCGGTTGTTCCCTTAACCCACCAAGAAAAACCTAGAAACAAAGTGTTTCAGTTAACCCAGGCCAACAGGTCGACGGGAACAAGTCCGGACCTGGGCCTGGCGGACCGGGACCTACACAGGGATGCCTAGAGAGGTTGACAGCAACCACCTCGACAGCCCTCTCCCATCCCTGCCCAGCAGGGGGAGGGAGGAGTGAAACAATGGAGAAGGACCAGGCCCCCTAACACAGCGCAAGGTACAACACAGTATGGACCAAGCACATCACTGTTATGGGCAAGCCGTAGTGGCATACACATGACACACATATCCACGACATCAATCCCCGCGATGCCCGGACCGACCAGGCATTTCCCCCCCGGAAAAGCACAAAGTCCTTCGGGGTACCAGAACAGCAGATCTGTGCCCCGGTGGACAACGGGTTAACTGACTTGGTCCGGCGTGACCAGAACCAGTCCCACGTCCTAGTCACGCCACCATCCCCAGTCCTAAGAGGGGGGTAGGTACGTGTGTCGATCTAAAACATCACAGAGGGCGCCACCAAGATGGACAGAACGTGAATGCGCTGCTCCTGGCGGCCCACCTCATGGGCGTGAGACCCCTCCGCCAATGTAATGATCTACTCCGTCATCTCCCCCCGGAGATGCACGTGAGTCATCGAGTCTTGCACTGGCGCTCAGTAGAGATAAAAAATCTCCTTCCTAGTCGCCCGCATAAAAAACGCTGTTTCTATGAATTGGGCAACCAAGGCGTGCCGGCCCAAAACGTGGTTCCACATTGGAAGCACCCAGGGCCAGCGCTATATGCACGTCAAGAACCCGAAACACATCAATGGTGAATTCTCATAAGAAAACACCAGACGACGTTCCCCCCATGCTGTCTGGGACGAGCAGCAGGAAGCCGGTCAATAAGACACAGACACAGGCCTTATATGACACGACTGAGGGCAACCCCGTCAATTCTGCTCCTCACATAAGAGGGGAAGACAGACGCGGTCAGGTGGCGTAGCGGAGATTGTGCTTGTCACCAATGCAAGAGGCTGCGGTCTCGACTCCCGGAGAGTCAGCATTGCCTTGGCTCGGGCTGATCGCTATACTAACTCGTTTGGCTGAGTTAGGGGGAGGGGAGCCGTGGGTGGGTCCTGGGCGTTGTGGACAGCGACCCCTACAGTTCGGTCGGGGCGCCTGCTCAGCAAAGGTAGGATCTGGAGAGAGGTAGTGCGACCTTCCACACGTTACACTCTCCCGGTGAGAATCTGTGCGGCCAGGCTGGCTGCCGGCTGGCTGCACATGCGTCGGAGGAAAGCATGTGACAGTCTCCGGCCTCTCGGACCAACAGTAGGGGAAAGTGCGCAACAACCAGGAAGGGGGTTGGGAATTGGCATAACGACTAACAGTGGGATGGGAGAAAAATCGGAAAAAGGAGGGGAAAAAAAGATAATAAAAAAAAAAGAGGGGAAGACAGAAGTTCCCCCAGAGAGACCTCCATGTGAGTACAATTGAAAAATATACATGCAATAATAATAGGGCCAAGTGACCAACGGCCCAATACACACTGTAATAGAGAGCAGAGCAGAAAATGAACAGTTTTCGAATGCAACGCATCATCCAACTTTGACAAAGACAGCGGTCTGCAGCACAGAGCCTGTAACCTCATGGATGTCTCCTGGCCAATAGGAAACGCACCCAGTGACGTATCCCATGGCCGGGGGGAAATCCTGTGACCCATCCATCCTAACAGGGAGTGGAACCAGGGAACACCCACCCCCTTCCCCCTCCCTGTGATGCGCTGCCCCTCAGCCGACAGGGAAAAACTGACAGGCAGGATGTCCCACCTCCCGGCCAATCAGTAAAGGGGGGGGGGGGGGGGGGGGATTTTATCAGCCCACCCCTCATGACCCCTCACCCCTGATACGATGCAACGACAAAGCAGAGCCATGACACCAGTCATAGCCTGCTACATGAAAGCGCATTATAACTCGTCTGTGCAAAAACTGGTTTCATACATGGCTTCAGGCAGGGGCAAACCGGGGAATAATTTCACCCACCCCTCACCACCTTACCCCTGATATGACGCCAAATGTGTAGAATAAAAGCTTTACATCATGCACGCCAGCACAGCCGAAGACCTTGTTTGAAACAGGTTTCCCACAGCTCTGCTTATGTTTGAAAAAAACTTGCCACTTGTTATTTTCATCATTACCCTCAAGTAAAGAATAACAAGCTAAGAGAGGGACTCAGCCCTCGATCATATACCACTATGCACAGCATTGTAGGGTAACCCAGCCCGTTGTGGGCTCAGCCACGTTGTCTAAACGTTACATGAAGACACACAACTTCTCATCATACAACAAAAAACCCAGTTAATTTTTACTCACGTAAAAAACAACACTGTTCCTAGGTAGAGAGAAAGGCACAAGCCTTGGCCAACACTAACCCAAGCTATACAAAGCGACCAAGACAATTCTCACACAGCACACGTCGTATCTCCAAATGTAGTGAAGTAACATATGTTTTGTAGACAAAGACATCGTTATTAACAAAAACATTCGGGAGGGGAAGGAAGGAAGAGTGGGGTAATGTCCAATGGACACCTTACCTGCACCAAGGAACGCAGGACGAAAGGCCGCAACACAGGTTGGTCCACCACGTCGACGAAGGCCTCTCGCTGGCTAGGCCAGAAGAAGCAATGGTCGGAGCCTTTCTCCGGCGTGACGCCCCCCTCCTGCAGCCGGTCATGGCGCAGGCCCGACGACATCTTCTGCCAAAGATGACGTTGTAGTCAGAGTGCCAGGGCCTGCTATTCTCACGGCTACGCCAATGGTATAGCCCAAGCTAAACAGCTAACTCTAGGCTAACTGATAGCATCAAGCTAACGTTCCCAGCCGAGCGCAGCCGGCAGCTAACGTCGTATAATAATAATAATAATAGATCAAATTTATATAGCGCCTTTCATAGAACCCAAGGTCGCTTCACAATCAGGACAAAAAATAGGGCAAGGAAAATAGGGGGGGGGGGGGGGGGGGATGAGGGAAGGGACCTAATCTAATCTAAACTAACTGATGGGGAAAAGCCTTGGTGAAGAGGTGTGTTTTTAGAGCGGATTTGAAGGTGTCCAGGGTTGGGGCATTGCGGATTTCGGGGGAGAGAGAGTTCCAGAGGGTAGGGGACGCCACGCTGAAGGCTCTGTCCCCAAAAGTCCGTAACCTGGTGCGAGGGATGGAGAGGAGACCCAGATCAGAGGATCGTAGGTTCCGGGATGGAATGTACTGGTGGAGGAGATCAGACAGGTATCGGTGGGCGAGGGCATGGAGGGATTTGTAGGTGAGGAGCAGGAGCTAGAAGGTGATGCGGAACTTGACTTGTCGTAGCCACTAGCTCACGCAGAAAGCAAGCAACACGGCTACTACTGAAAACTGTACAACGTGAGAAAAGCAATACAGGCCAACACTGGGTACAAGAATAAACAGTCAGCTCAGAATGGGGACCCCCTACTCCCTGACAAGCTCAATGAATTTTATTGCAGATTTGATGTGCACTCAGGTGATAAACCCAGGGTAGCTGATAGAATGGGTCCAAGTCAGAGCCTTACTCCGCAAACAAAATGTTAGGAAGGCCGCAGGGCCAGACAATGTGTCTACTTTTACCCTGAAAAATGGTGCTGACCAACTCGCTACTGTTTTTACAGATCTTTTTAATTGGTCTCTCAGCACACTTAAAGTCCCGGCATGCTATAAATCTGCCATAGTCATACCTGTGCCCAAGAAATCTAGCGCTGCTTGTCTGAATGATTACAGGCCCGTCGCTCTGACCTCTGTCATTATGAAGGTGTTTGAGCGGCTTGTCTGTGATCATTTATCTAGTATTGTTAAATTAGACATGTATCAGTTTGCTTATCAGCCCAACAGGTCTGTAGGGGATGCTGTATCTATGTGTTTACACACCATCCTGCAGCACCTGGAGGCCTCTGCCACTTATGTACGAATTTTGTTTATTGATTTTAGTTCAGCGTTTAACACGATTGTGCCTAAATTATTTGAAAAACTTAAATTACTCAGAATTGATGAGTCTCTGTGCTATTTTATTCTAGATTTTCTCTCAGACAGAGAACAAGTGGTTAAAGTAGGTAATTTGTTCTCTAGTTCCAGGACCTTGAACACCGGGGTCCCCCAGGGCTGTGTTCTCTCTCCTCTGCTCTACTGTCTATACACTAATGACTGTGCCTCCCACTCTGATTCTGTCAGATTTTTTTAAATATGCGGATGACACAACAGTAGTGGGACTAATTAAGAACGGGGATGAATCGGCCTATAGAGCTGAAGTCGATAGCTTTGCTGTATGGTGCAAGGAGAACGACCTGCTTTTGAACATCTCTAAGACAAAGGAAATTATAGTTGACTTCCGGCGCGGGGAGGCAGTCCACCCTCCTCTGTACATAAACGGCCAGCAGGTGGAGAGGGTGGACAGTTTCAAATTCCTCGGCATCACCATATGTGATAATTTAAAATGGGAAGTTAACACCAGCCTCATAATTAGCAAAGCCCACCAGAGGCTCCACTCCCTGCGCCAGCTTAAAAAGTTTGGTGTATCCAGGGAGGCGATGCTCTTTTTTTTTTTTTTTTTTTATTATTGCAAAACAAAAATTATTAAAAGTCAGTACTCAACACATAATCCATAATGAAACTAACAGTCAAGGTGGTTAAAATTACATGCAAGTACAGAAACAAGACAAAAAAAAAAGTCTATAATAATATTTTAACCGTATACAGTGTATATCCAGCGAAATTAACAATTATACAAATGCTTATATAGGACATACCCCTAATACCTATTTTCTAAAACCCTACACACATATGCTCCAGCTCGAACCCCCCCCTCCCGGACCCCTCCTTGGATAGTACCTCCATTATCCCTCACTCCTAACCAGACACTACCATTATAAGCTAGCTTTTATTCTCTCCACCACTTCTACCCACATTGACATTTTGGATTCGTTGAGACCCAGAATTCTTGCTGTAGATATTTCTTGATATATCACATCGAGATATGTAAGAGACCAAACTTTCCGGCACATTTTTTCCGGTTGAAACCAGCGTGATGCGATCAGTTTTTTAGCTACTGTGATACCCGATAAGACCAATCTCTTTAGCTGTGGATTTACTGCAAACTCAAAAACATAATTTAAAAGCAATACAGAGGGGTGTACTGGTATATTCCAAGATACGAGTTTTGATAATTGATGGGTCACATCTTTCCAGAATGCCTTAACTGGTGGGCAGTCCCAATACATGTGCATAAATGTCCCTTCGTCTCCATTTGTACATTGGGAGCATTTTGAGTCCTGTTTCAGGTCCATTCTGTTCAGTCTTATAGGAGTCAAGTATGTCCTGTGAATATAGTTAAGATTGATTTGTTGATGGTCCGGGTTCCTTGATGTAAGACGGACATTTGCCCATGCTTCTTGCCAATCAAAGTCACTTTCAACAGTGTCTAGTTGAAGGGTTTCATACGAGGACGTTAGTAATTGATAATAAAAACCTGATACAAAACCTCCCAATGTTTCTCTTTCATAGAAAAATTTGTGGTATCTGTGGTGTTCAACTGGTATGTGTAATGGAACACCGTGAGACCTCAAACATAGGCGTAACTGTATGTAAAAAAGCCATGTGGACTCGGTGAGGTTAAACTTTGTGCATATTTCTCCATAACTACAGAAGCCCTGGTTATTAAAAATATCCCCTAATGAGTGTATGCCTTGCTCTTCCCATATAGGGAATCTTATAGGACGTTTTCCCATTAAGAGTGCATTGTTATTGAATATGGGAGTGTGATTATGCCATTTTTGAGGGTTAGGATATTTTTGCCGCCATGTTCGGATTGCATGGGTAATTATGGGGCCAAATTTCCGCTCACAGTGCTTGATTGGAAGTTTAGTGTGTGCTATGTCCTTCAGTCTCTGTGGGGCTACTATGTTTTCTTCCAATTCTCTCCAAGATACCAAAGCCTGGGGATCAAACCATATTGTCAATGGTCTTAATGTGAAAGCCTTAAAATATTGTAAAAAATCTGGAACTGCCATGCCACCGTCTGCTTTATTTCTCTGTGCGGTGGATCTTTTTATGCGAGGTGGTTTGTTATTCCAAATAAATTTGTATGTGGAGGAGTGTAATCTTTTCCAGTAGCCCTCTGGAGGGGGTAACGGTAGCATTGAGCTGATGAAGTTGATTCTTGGTAATACATCCATCTTAACTATTGATACCCTTGCCTGTACTGAGTTTTTAAGTTTTGCCCACCTGTCCAGGTCGTCTTTGATTTTGTTCTGTATTTTTGTGTAATTGTGCTTCACCGTTTGTCTTATGGTGGGAAATATTTCCACACCCAAGCATCTAAAATGTTTTACCATGGGTATCGCACCTGGGAGGGTTGTGTCTTTTTTTGCATGGATGTTAAGTGGAAGGAAAGCCGACTTCGGCCAATTTATTTTAAATCCCGATAAATCACCAAAGTTCTCTATCAACTTGAGTAGATGAGGCAATGTGGTGTTGGGGCTTTGCATGAACAATATTACGTCGTCCGCATATAAACTAATTTTATGTTGTGTGCCCTTGATTACGATTGGTTCTATGTATTGGGATTGTCTTATATATTGTGCTAAAGGCTCTAATGATAGATCGAATAGTCCGGGACTAAGAGGGCAACCCTGTCTGGCTGAGCGTGATACCGGAAAGATTTCGGAGATGAATGTGCCTGTTGTAATCATGGCCGATGGGTCCTTGTATAATACTTTAATCATATCAATGAATCCTTTTCCTAACCCCATCCTTTCTAATACTGCCCATAGAAACGACCATTCCAGCCTGTCAAATGCTTTCATAGCATCCAGGGATAGCATCGCCTTAGGTGTGGTGTCCTCTTTGTCTGCATCTAGTACGTGCAGTATTCGTCTTATGTTATCATTGATCAGGCGACCTCTTATGAAGCCAGTTTGGTCCGGATGAACTAAAGACGTCATATGCTTTTGCAATCTGATGGCTAATACCTTAGAGTACAGTTTGACATCGGTTCCGAGGAGGCTTAAAGGTCTGTAACTACCGCACTCGGTGGGGTCTTTGTCTTTTTTGAGAAGGACTGAAATGAGTGCGATATTGTGGTGTTTATGGAAGCTCCCCTCCTTGACTGAGTATAAGATCATATTTAGTAATAAGGGTCCAAATATGTCCCAACAAGAAAGGTACATTTCTGATGGGATACCGTCTCTTCCAGGAGCCTTACCATTTTTCATTTCGGATATGGCCTTCTTGAGTTCCTCTAATGTGATCGGTGCTTCTAACTGTTTAGCGTCGTCCTCCGAAAGTTTAGGGAGAATAATTTGATTAAGATATGTGTCCAATTTGTTTTGATCAAAGGTCGTTTCTGAATTATATAAGTCGGAGTAGAATTCTTTGAATGTATCGTTTATTATTTTGGGGTCTGTTACAAGTACTTGTTGTTTTCTAATGGCAGTTATATCTGCAAATTTTGCATTAATTCTTAATCGCATGGCTAATAGGTGACTAGGTTTAGAACCTTGGAAATACTGCTGTTGTCTTGTGCTGCATATTTGCATTTCCGATTTTTGTCTGTATATTGCATTGATCTCTGTTTTTAGAACGTTAACTTGATTTTCTAGTCTAGTTGAGTTGTTGTATTTTAAAGAATTAAATAACGTTGAGTAAAGCGTTTCCAGTTCAGACAGTTTTGTGCATTGATTTTTGCGCAATATGGAGGAAAATCTATCCGTGAAATCCTTGATCATACCCTTTACCGACATCCATATTATTCTGGGGTCTTGCACCGCGTTTGCATTCTCCCGTAGGAATACTGTGAGAGCTTCTTTGAGTTGTGTAATGAATTCCTTGTTGTTAAGCAGCATAGTATTAAAACACCATCTTGGGGCCCGGGAAGATAGTATACCAAATGTTGCTTTTAGGATTAAATAACAGTGATCTGAAAGCGCATTGGGTATCATTTCCACTTCATATTTATCAAATAGTCTCGGGGATGCAAAGACATAATCAATTCTGGATAATGTGTTATGTCTCGCCGATCGACAGGAGTACTTTCGGGTCGTGGGATTAAGTGAACGCCATAAATCAATTACCCCTGTAGTCTTTGACCAATCTTTTAATGCTTTCGATGAATTTTTTTGTTCGCTGGAAAAGGCGAGGTAAGATTTGTCCATCCTTGGATTCCAAATGGCATTAAAATCCGCACTCAGTTTTTATAGAGCCACTGTAGAGAGTGTCCTTACCTTCTCAATGACTGTGTGGTACGGAAACACCACCGTCCATGATAGGGGACATTTAGAACGAACTGTACGCACAGCGTCAAAAATCATCGGCTGTGAGCTCCCCTCTGTGGCCTCCATTTATGCCACACAAATCCGGCGGAAAGGGGAAAAGGTGATCAGGGACCCTTCTCACCCTGCTTACGACCTCTTTAACCCCCTTCCCTCTGGCAGAAGACTCCAAAGTCTCAGGTGCAGGACATCCCGTTTTAAAAACAGTACATATCCCGAGGCTGTCCGTCACCTGAACTCGAGTACAAATGTACAGGCACTTTGCACAACAAGGGCTAGCACCAGCCAACATGCACTTTAAGGCAATATGCACTTTAAAACTGGAACACTGAGCAATTTATTTTAGGTACTGTAGCATTTTTTCTTTTTAATTGTTTGTGTAAAACTCTTTATTGTGGGGATTGTACTCTTGTGTTTTTATATTGTATTCTTGTGTTTTTTATATTGTACTCTTGTGTTTTTATATTGTATTCTTGTGTTTTTATATTGTATGTTTTTAACATTGTCTGTACTGTACGTGGCACCAAGACAAATCCCAATCAACAGTGTTGAAATGGCAATAAAGTTTCTATCTATCTATCCACTTCATACAGCCGCTGTATTTTCCTCTTCTTATCCAAAGAAAAAAGGGAAAAAAAGGCAACACACGTCCCTCTTCAGAACGGTGTTTACCAGACACAGCGGTGTCGGCACCAAGCCCCTCGTTGAACGCGGGCTATAGCCGACCTGAGCATGGAGATATTCTCATAACGAACACCAAGCTCACCTCCCTCGCACCAGGTGTTTTTCATCTTGAAAAGCGGGGCCAGCACGGCGACAGTGGGTATCCGTTTGTCCAGAGACCCGGGGAATTGAACCGCAGATTCGGAATCACGGTCCCAGGAAAACAAAGCTACGACTTCACTTGAGGAGGAGCTAATGTTATCGTGGGGCATCAAACTAGAACCCCCTCCACGCCGCTAAGGGGCAGCGAAAAGGATCCTAGCCTGGAGCCGACCTTCGTAAGCTGTGTAGTTGTTCCCCCACAACAGACACACCTGGCGCCCACGTTGCAAAAAAACATCACCCGCCCAGAAAGGCCTTCAGCCCTCACACGGCCGATCGCCTCCCAAGCAAAGTGTCCAGCTGCAGAGCCGGAGGCAATACCGGCGGGGATTGCTCAGCGATGCAAGCCCCTAAAGCGAAGCGCCGGTGGAGGTCAGAATGATCATCATCTTCTAGACACTCCGGTGGCGAAGACATTATCGCTGTATTTCCTCGAAAAATAGTGAGAGAGAAAACAAAGATATAATGTCAACGCAGCTCCTTTTCTCCAATAACGTAACTCCTTTCCAATAACTATTTCGGAATCAAACTAAAGTGGTGTATACAGTCACTTTTCGGTGGTGAAAATAGGGAAGGAGCTGTTAGTATGGCCACGACCCCACTTATGTAGAGGAGCGGATGTGGGTGTGGCCAGGCGGATGGGTGTGTACATGTGGAGAAAATTATTCAGTATTAGATTAATAAGGGATGTGGTTCCACTAGAGTGCAGAGCGTAAGCTATACGATAATATAACTTCCACACAAGATACTCACAACATAGAGAACCATGTGAATTTGATTCCGCCTGGTGGGGGTTATACGATTGCTTGCGTGAATCTGGTTGTCTGTCTGTCTCTCTATCCACAACTAATCCCACTACAGGGTCCATTTGGATGATCCAACCAGGGACATGAATTCTGGAATATCTTTCACATTTTATACAGACTGTAATAACTTTTTGAATTATTTTGTAGACCAATCTCCAAACTCCCTCTGCTGTCCAAGGTGCTGGAGAAAATTGTGGCTGAGCAGCTTCTCATGGTTCTAGAAACCCATAATCTGCATGACCCATTCCAATCAGGCTTTCGGAAATAACATTCCACCGAAACAGCCCTTCTTAACACTTTGAGTGCCAACAACGCTATATGTCGTTAGTTCATGCCGACCAGCGACGACATATAGCGTTTGTTTGTAATTTTTTTTTAAATGTATTAGCGATTTGAATTCATATTTCATCAATCTAGTCTCACGTTAGAAAATACCGCCCCCTATCGTCTCTCCATGTTGTACTGCACCCCATTGGATTAGACTGAATGAAAGACATGGGGGGGGAAATCCAGTTTCCTCATTTTACTTTTCCGGCAAGCCATCCGAAGAGATCGAAGTCTTCGCCGACCCTCAGAACAGCGTGGAATCGGTATTTCCAGTACCCAGCGCTGAATCAATAAACGCGATCGATATATGGAATGGCGATCAGGAATTGGAATAATAAACATCTGATCTGAGGTAAGGAATCTATTTTACCAGTCTTGGGATAATCAGAGCTGTTTTCACAGAGATATCAGCGTGTGCCGTGTGTGTGTGTGTGTGTGTGTGTGTGTGTGTGTGTGTGTGTGTGTGTGTGTGTGTGTGTGTGTGTGTGTGTGTGTGTGTGTGTGTGTGTGTGTGTGTGTGTGTGCGCTGATCAGGAAATGAGAGAATCGATTTTTCAGCTCGCTTCTCTAGCGTGCATAAGTACACATATACTATCGATAATCTAGCGTTTATTTGAAAACTATTCATAAATAGGCAGAAAAATGACAACGTTTGTGTATTCCAGAATATTCCAGTAAAGGCCGTTTATCACAGAATCTTTATATTTTCCTGAAACGTTCAGGAAAACAAGGGTTTTTCAAAATGGTATCAAACGGAAATGAACCGATTAAAAACAATCCGTTTCGACAATGTTGACTGATTGATTGATTGAAACGTTTATTAACAGATTGCAGAATGGGTACAGTACAGCTCAATACATACAATTGTTAAGGGGATGCAGACCAGAGAAAGACTTTCGTCTTGTTTACATCAGGGTCCCCCATTTTGGCGAGCCATATGCAGATTTTGCCTAGTTCCGAGCTGAGGGTTTTTTCAACCTGTAACTTGTTCTTGTCAGAGACCAGCAGGGCTGAGTCGTCCGCAAACGGGAACAAGTTGCAGTCACAAGCTGACGACATGTCATTTGCATAAATTAGGAACAGTAGCGGTCCTAGTATGCTTCCTTGTGGAACACCACAGTTCACTGTGAGGGGGGGGGGGGGATAGGGCACCGTTTACCTCCACCATCTGTTCTCTCCCCTCCAGGTAGGATTGTATCCAGCTCACTGATAAACTATCAAAACCAATGGCTTTTAGCTTGTCAATCAGAATGGTGTGATTGACAGTGTCGAAGGCCTTTTGTAGGTCCAGCATGACCATGCCGCAGTATTTGCCCGCGTCCACCTCTTGCTTGATGTGGTCGTTCAAATAGAGAAGGCATGTGTCAGTGGAGTGGGATGTTCTGAAGCCAGATTGGAATTCGTAGATTAGATTTTTTTCCGCAAGGTACTTTTCGACCTGTTCGTATACTATTTTTTCCATGACTTTCGAGAAGGATGTAAGGATAGAAACAGGGCGGTAGTTGCCTGGGTCTAATTTGCTGCCCTTTTTGTGCAGGGGTGTTACTCTCGTAATTTTGAAGTCCTTGGGGACGTGTCCCTGTTTTATGGAGAGGTTTATTATGTGTGTGATGACTGGGGTGATGGCGGCTGCTGAGTCTCTGAGGAATTTGGAGGGGATGTTGTCATGGCCAAGCAAACAAGTCATTGATAAGCGACGGCCAGATTAGATACATTTAAGACATAGTTTATGCGTTCACAACGCTATCATTGAAGTGGGTGCTGGCATTCAACCATGTTTTGAGACGGGGACCCGTGGCATCCAAAGTGTTAAGGTTACCAATGACATTGTAATGGCTGCAGATGATGGTAAACACATATTATTAGTTTTATTGGACCTCAGTGCAGCCTTTGACACGGTTGATCATGTGGTTCTCATTTTACCTGATAGAAGCTTTTCTGTGTCAGTGGGTCAGTTTATGTCTGACTCTACCCCACTGTTCATACACAATATATTCAGCTAGTTCCTTTAAATTATTTCCAGAGCAAAACTGTACATTGGAATATTGACAAGACCATACTTGGTCATTTACTGTACATTGGAGGGGGTTGTGTTAGGACATTTACAGGGGCCAGTTTCGAATTGCAGTCTCCCGTAGGTGTTTTTTGAGAGTGTTTTTGAAAGTGCAATTCACATTCCTTTACAGCTTTGGGTAGGGTGTTCCACATTGATGTGGCATAATTGCGAAACGTGTTTAGTCCCTTGTTTGAGCCGAATCTGGGTTTAACATGATTTGTGGAGCTCCCTCTGGTGTTGTGATCCTCTCCATCCTTCCTGTAATGGTTCATCGTGTTTTTGAATGGCATCTGCCAGATTTGGCCCCACATTTACAAAAAAATAGTTGAATTCATTAACCACCTCATTCATGTTTTTTATAGTCTTACTATTACTAATGAAATGGCTAGGCATTTTTATGGACGCTGATTTATTTCCCATTACCTTATTTAGAATGTCCCATGTGCCCTTTATATTATTTTTATTTTCGCCTAACAATCTATTGTAATAATCTTTCTTAGCCCGTCTCATAATTAATACTAACTTATTCTTATACACTTTGTATTTAGTTTCAGCAGCCTTTTTTCTACATTTGATAAAATCTCTATAAAGTTTGTTTTTCTTTTTATATGCATTCTCTAACCCATCCATGGTTTTCTATTGTCATTACTTTTTTGTTTATGTTGAACCATTGGGCAGTGCCTATCGTAAAGTGTCCGATAGGTATTCAAAAAAGTATTGTAAGCAGCATTGACATCTTCTACATAGACCCCCTTCCATTCTTCATTCCAAAGATCATTCCTGAACATGTTTACAGCATCTTCCTTTCTTAACCTTTTATATCTGTACCCATTCTCCTCCTTTGTTCTCTTCAATTGACAATCAAAAGTAACAAAAACAGGTAAGTGGTCACTTATATCATTTATGACTAATCCACTTATGATGTTATCCGTAACCTGTTCCACCCCACGGGGTCGGTACCGACCCTTAAATGACATTATGATCATATATCCATATTTTTCAAGTATTAACATCACTAACATGTCACAAAAGCATGTAGAATGTATATTATCATCAATACGTTAGTTTAGCAATAGGTTAAAAGTGTCATTATATCGTTTTAAGTTTTCGATTTACTGAAGTCTACCGGGAGGACGGCGACCATTTTGAAAATTTTAACCATGGGAATTGTAGTTTTTTTGTTGCCATTTTGTGGAGGGGATGCATAGCTGCGGATCAGCGTTGGAATTTTTTCGAACTTCACTTCCTGGCAGGTTCAGTGGGAGTTCAAAGTTCAGAGTTGAATTATGAATATGTCAATAACTGTTATTATTTGCGATAATAAGCCACAAAAGGTAACGTTTTTGACAAATATTGAAACGCAGTTAGTTTCTCCTCCCTATTGTTATCATGTAGCAACAATTAGATCTGAAATTTGTTTCAAAATGGTTGCACTGTGAGAAAAATAAAAAACTACAGTAAATTACAGTAGATATCATTATCTGTTCTTATGCACGCCTGGTGATACTAAATCCAAATTGAACTCAGGTATTTTAAAGATAATATATGTATATATATATACATGTGCGAATTGGCTATAATAAGGTAATGTATAAGCATCTATTCTATATTCTATAATAATATTTCAAATTGCATTGGTCCGGATGAGAGAATCAGTACTGTATCTACAGAACCTTCGGTTTTATCATCTTCCCTTTATTAATTCCCTTAGATTTTTTGTACACATGATCTCAAGAGGGTACTGAACGAGGTCAGTGGCAGTTTTTTAAGTTTGGTCATTATTATCATGGTGTTATTCACTGTCAAAGATGCAAAGAAAAATCATAATTCATATTCTCCTTTGTTTCATCACAATTTAAGCAAGCCTAGTAATAGACACAATATTTCTGACACTGTGAATACATTCACTGAGGTCCATAGATGTACCTAGATACCAAGAATATGCAAATAGCCTTTGTAGAAGTGGAGCAATATTCCATTTACCTAGGTATACATTTTATGCAGATTTTCACCTGGGGTGGAACAGGATTTATTAAGCTATTAATACAAATATTATCTATTAATGTAGCAGAGGTTTCTGTTACTTGGCTTGTTGATCAGTGGATATAACCCTCTTCCATACAATAATTAAATAATTCTGTCCTGTGGGGTTCCGCAGGGTTCTGTGCTAGGGCCAATGCTGTTCTCCCTATATATGTTTCCCCTAAACCAGATTATTAAACGTTTTAATGGAATATTTTATCAATTTTATGCGGATGACATCCAAATGTATTGTTCTTTTAAGCCCAGTGAATGTAATAATTTTTGCATTATTAATGATTGCATCGATGCAATCAAGAGCTGGATGGCTGATAAAAAAAATGCCAATTTTGCCCGGTTTTTGGGCGAAAATGGGCAGATTTTGTAACTATTTTATTTTTTACTTACTAAAGCATTTTCTTCACTATTTTGGAATCATGTAGAATCTTTTGATTGCGCTTTTTTTTTTTTTTGAAAAAATGTATCATTTAGATGCCTTTATTTCATATTCGACGCAGACGGTAGGCTATATATAGCACATTTTGTTTGGTTTTCAGGTTTCAATCCATAATAACTTAAAGTTAACAGAAAGAATAAGTACACAACCACATTATTTCAACCTAATAAAACTATGTTTATTGTCATTGTTTTAAGAACACAAGGTGACTTGGTAATACTCACATTTTGAGTAAAAAGAATCCCACTGGTCACAATGGTGACTGTTCTGAAGGTCCAGATTAACACTGAAAGTCTGCGTTTATTATTTTGTATAACTTGTATATTGTTTATATATATAAGATATATATCTTTACGCCATCCGCTTGCATAATAGTATTCTTCGCTCGCCTCATTGGGTCCCGCCCTTGACATTGGAGGCGCCAGTGACGAGCCCCCCAGACATGGTTCTAGACATGTTCAGACAAGTTCAGACTTGCCCATAGCAGGCGCATTGATTCCGGACAGGTAAATCGGCTGAGCCCTATGGAAATCAGTCTGAGTATATATATTGTGGATGGTGCAAGCAGCCGCGAGTCAGCAGTATCAGAACAGGAGAAGCAGCAGAGCGAGAGCGTGATACGTCCGGTACAGTTGTACACAGACCTACAAGCGGTGTATCGTTACAGATAGCTAGTAGCTACTTAGATACGACTATAATATTGTAGAGCCATTATTGGCGCAGTATAGTGACTTGTGTAAGCGAAGTAACGTGGAGAAACGTATAGTTAAACCCAGCGGCGTTTGGATCTAACTACTCATTGAAGACCGTCTGCGGGTTAGCTTCCAGTACAAACGAAGCTAGCTAGCTACCATCTATGCCAACAGGCTTTTGGATTAATAGCTATTAACCCTGCCATCGGGCGCTAGGATTACAAGGACCGGTTCCGTACGAGACCCCTTTTCTTCCAGCGACGACAGGATTATCCGACCAGTCTACAATTCCTCCGGAGCTTGGAGCTCCAGAGGGAAACCATTGTCTCCAGCTACCCTTGCTTTTCCCCGTATCGCCTCGTTTCTTCTCACTCCCTGCAGAGCTCCGGTCGAGTATCCATAACCTAGGAACTATTCATTACCGCTAACTTTGATACTCTGACATTCTATTATTAAAGGAGAACCGTGATAATTCAGATGTATGTTGCTATGACGATTAAAATGCTTATAAACCAGGTATCCTTGTCCCCGTGCCGTCAATTGAGTGTCCGCCATTTTGTCTAACTATACTGTCTGGCTATTAATATTCTTTAGTAGTGGTTTAATCTAAACAATCTTTAATACAGTCCGGGTTGTGTAGCCCCTTACCTACAATTGGTCCTTCGAGCCGGATGGTATCAGTAATAATAATCATATTAGTAATAATATGGCCAGCGGCGGACACTCTCCAATCGGCTCTCCCCCATTAGAGCGCCCTAGGCGCCAGCGTCAGCCCCCTCCCCACTTGGAGAACTACGCTGTAGATCTACCTCCTAGCTTATCTACGAGGACGTTAAGCAAGGATAACATTAGTAGCTTAAGTATGCCCAACCTTATCGACCTGTCAACCCCACCGGTAGAGACCCAAGCTAGTTTAAGTGAAACTGACTTAGCTCACGGGGGGGACAAGCGGGACATGACTTGACTATGCCCATAGAATACAGCGCCCCCGAGATGGACCTCGGAGCGCAAGAAGGTATAGAATGCGCTCCCGAGATGGACCTCGGAGCGCAAGAAGGTAAAGAATGCGCCCCCGAGATGGACCTCTGAGCGCACCAGAGTAAAGAGCACCGCGCCCCCGAGATGGACCTCGGAGCGCGAGAGAAGACAAAGTACAGCGCCCCCGAGATGGACCTCGGAGCGCGTAAGGAGACCAGGTCACCGCCAAGCCCTGCCAACTCCAAATCACCATCATCAGCGTCATCCCCAAGCGAGGCCGACCAGAGGCTAGCACAAATCCTGATCGCCACGCTAACCGCTGCAGCGGAAAGAGACCGCCTCCAGGGTGAGCGTGACCGCCTCCAGGCGCAACAAGAAAGTGAGCGTGCCCGTCTCCAGGCGCAACGAGAGAGTGAGCGCGAACATCTCAGACTGGAAGAGAGGCGCCTCCAGGCTGAAGAAAACATGCAGCGCGAAGCAGCCACTGCGCAGCACGAGGCGGAGCGAGACCGCCTACAAGCACAAATGATGGAGCAAGCGCTCCAGAGGGTGACGCCCCACTCTTCCACCCGGAGCTCCCGGAGATCATCACGACACGGGTCGAGGGCACCTTCCCCTCCCCGACAAAGCTACACGGGACCCAGCCTACGGGAAGAACCTGCTTACGTTGCAGAGCAGCTAACCGAGCGACTACAAAGCCTAACGGAGGACGAGGGAGGACGAACCCATCTCAGACCAAGAGGAACAGTGCAGCCCCGGTCTCAGTCCCGACACGCTGCGTTATGAACCCCCAACCCGTCCCAGTGGGGAGTTCGAGCAACAGACAGCACCGAGGAATAGTGGCTGGGGGCCCAGCCTCTGGTTCCCGCCCAGCACGAACCAACGACCCCACGTACGGGGAGACTCGCCAAGGAGGCCTCTCCCCCCACGTGCGTCAGTGTCACAGCCATCCATGGCATCCTACATTGGGACACCCACATTCCCAGACTTCACAAGAGAAGACCGAGCGCAGTATACCGAGCTGCGTATGTGCCTAGAGACAATTATGTCCGGAGTACAGGATGAGTCATACAAGTATGCCATCCTCCTTAAGCACCTCAAGGTAACTAGAGCGCACAACATAGCGCTGGCATACTCCAATTCACAGACTCCCTATTCTGATGCCCTGGTGGCCCTCAACGCACGTTACGGACGTACGTGGGACTATGTCATTCAGGAGATACGTGAGATTGAACGTCTCCCCCCAGCTAAAGACAACCGAGCCCTGGACGACCTATCCGTCAAAGTACAATCCCTGGTAGGGATGCTCGGGTCCCAACGAGAGAAGGGGATGTACGAGTTGTACGCCAACTCCAACGTGGAGCGTATATTAGAGAAGCTCCCCCCATTCCGCCAAGAACGTTTTCGGCGGCAAAGAAACCACTGTGACCCCAATGGCCCAGAACAATCACTCCTGGACCTTGCTGACTTCCTAGCCAGGGAGGTTAGCAGCCTAAGAATTGACACCTTCGCATGGGGTGGCTCGAACATTAAAGAGGGACCGAGAAGGTTTAAAGACCAAAGCAGGCCCATCACCGTGATGCACCAGGCCGAGTCGGTGCCACGACAGAAGAGTCACAACCCCCCCGCCAAGGGAAAATGGAAGATCGCATGTCAATACTGCGACAACGAACACTGGCTGTCACAGTGCGACGCATTCAAGAAACTGACCGCCGACGACGTAAGTCAGTGGATTAAAGCTAACCGCCGCTGCTTCCGCTGCGCGCGCGGCCACATGGCAGCAGAGTGCCGCCTTAAGAAGAAGTGTGGCAAGTGTGACGGCGCTCACCTCGAAGCACTGCACGAGAGCAACAAGCGAAAACCCGCCCCACAAAGCAGCTCGAGAGCAGAAGTACTCTACATCGACCCCGCGAAGAGTGGGAGCTCCAGGGTGCTCCTCAAGGTGGTACGAGTACTCCTCAGTCACGGGGGCAAGGTACTCTACACCTACGCCGTCCTCGACGACGGGTCGGAGAAGACCCTCCTCCTCGCCTCCGCCGCGACCCAGTTGGACTTGCGGGGTCCAGAGGAGACCATGACCATCCGTACCATTCGTCGAGACTTAAAGACAATCAAAGGTGAAAACGTCTCGTTCACCATTGCAGCGATCGATCAGCCCGAGAAGCGGTACAGCATCAACAAGGCGTTCACAAGCTACGACATAGGTTTGTCACACTACGATTACCCCATCCCACAGCTGAGGGAGAAGTACGAACACCTACGCCGACTGCCCATACCGCTCATCGACGGCGCTACACCGACCCTACTCATAGGCTCCAACCACGCGGACCTTATCGTCCCAACTGATGCGGTCCACATCGGACCCAGAGGATGCCCAGCCGCGGTTAAGACCCGACTGGGATGGACGCTCCAGGGCCCTCTCTCCGGGCCTTCCAACCAACCAACGTCCACACGCTGCCTTTACACCAAGGTGAGCGACCCAGACAATACCCTCTTACAGCACGTTGAGAGGCTATGGACACTAGACTCACTGCCATTCAAGAACGAACGCAAGATGGTTCGGTCAAAGGAGGACAAGTATGCCATAGTTCTACTCGAGCAGAAGACTACGAGGGTCGAGGTCGACGGAGTACTAAGATACGCGACCCCACTCTTGAGGCGGGAAGGGATGCCCACTCTGCACGTGCCGAAGGGAGCGACACACCACTACCTACAGAGCACTGAGCGGCGCCTCGCCAAAGACCCCCCCCAAGCAACGATATATCGCACCGAGATCGAGAAGCTGATCACGGCTGGCCATATAAAGAAAATCTGTGACCACGAGGCAGAAAGGACGACAGAGTCATGGTACGTGCCCCACCACAAGGTCACCCACAACGGAAAGAACCGCATCGTGTTCAATTGCAGTTATCAGATTGGACAGCAGAATCTGAATAACCTGCTCCTGCCCGGCCCGACACTCGGACCCTCCCTCCTCGGCGTACTGATACGCTTTCGTCAGGACAAAGTGGCCATCAGCGGCGACATCAAGGGAATGTTCCTACAAGTCCGACTGATGGAGGAA
Organism: Notolepis coatsorum; assembly: GCF_963971535.1. Lineage (NCBI taxonomy): Eukaryota > Metazoa > Chordata > Actinopteri > Aulopiformes > Paralepididae > Notolepis > Notolepis coatsorum. Next base: position 61,007,890 of record NC_140177.1, on the reverse strand, counting down.
GACAAGCCTCTACTGAGGTTTCTGTGGAGAGAGAGGCTCGACGACGAACAACCCTCGATATACCAATGGGAGGTACTCCCATTCGGCACCACCTGCAGCCCGTGCTGCGCCACGTTCGCGTTACAGAAGCACGTGGCCGAAGACCCCGGAGCCGACGATGATGTCCGACACAGTGTGGAAAGAAGTTTCTACGTGGACAACTGCCTACAGAGCGTATCCACGCCAGAAGAAGCAGAGAGCATCCTACTGAAGCTACGAGCTTCATTAGCCAAAGGTGGATTCGACCTCCGACAATGGGCCAGCAGCGACCCTCAAGTTCTCCGAAGCCTCCCCCAGAGACCAAGGCCGCGAGCAGCGAGACCTGGATGGCGCACACCCCAGGCGAAGCGCAAGAGATGACACTGGGCCTCGTCTGGCGTTTCAAGACGGACTCGCTTCACTACAGACACACACCCCTGAGGACGGATCAGGAGACGTCCACGACTAGACTGACCACTCGGCGGAGTGTGTACCGAACACTCGCCAGCCAGTACGACCCAATGGGATGTATCCTCCCCTACACCACTCGGGCGAAGATGCTGGTGAGAGAACTGTGGGACAAGGAGCAGGGCTGGGACGACCCCATACCCGAGCACCTGGTTACCACATGGAGAGAATGGGAGGATGAACTTGTCTTACTCCGCAAGGTGACCATCCGGCGGAGTTACTTCCCTCCTACAGTGCGGCTGGAGACGTGTCAGATAGACCTGCACGTCTTCAGCGACGCCTCTGAAGTGGCGTACGGATCAGTGGCCTACCTGAGAGCCCGAGAAGAGGGAGGAGAAGTCCACGTAGCCTTCGTCCTGGCCCGCTCGAGGATAGCTCCCCGCAAGCAGCAGTCGATCCCGCGACTAGAGCTCTGCGCAGCTCTGGTAGGCGCGCAACTCGCAAAAATGATACAAAGTGAACTCACCATACCGGTGCGTGAGATCATCCTATGGTCAGACTCCATGACCGTGCTCACCTGGATCCAACGGACTCCAACGGACCCGGACCTAGACGACTGTCTAACCCTTGAGAGTGCTCAGAAAAGGACATTCCTATGGCACCACCCGGAACTTCCCCCCACCACAGACCTCGACGCATCGAACTACGAGGAAGCAGAACTTCTTCTACTAAAGACAGCACAAAGAGACTCCTTCCCAGAAGAAATAGATTGTCTGAGAGGGGAAAAGCCAGTCCCCTCAGACAGTCGACTCCTCACCTTAGCCCCAGAGGTCGACGCCCAGCACCTCATCAGGGTGGGTGGTCGATTGAGACGGGCCCCGGACTTGACCGAAGATGCTAAGCATCCCATCGTCCTCAATAGCCTACACAAGATAACAGATCTGATCATCCAGAAGTACGACAAGGTGGTGCACCACGCGGGGGCCGAGCGAGTCTTTGCGGAGATCCGACGGCGCTTCTGGATACTCCAAGGGAGAGAAGCTGTACGTCGATTCCAACGGACTTGCCCGACCTGTCGCAAGTGGAGGGCACAGCCTAGTATTCCGAAGATGGCCGACCTGCCTCCCTGCCGCCTCCGACTCGGCGAGCGGGCCTTCCACTCCACGGGCGTGGACTGCTTCGGCCCATTCAACGTCAAGAAAGGAAGAGGGACAGAGAAGAGGTGGGGCATCGTGTACAAGTGCATGACCACCCGAGCTGTTAGTTAGATAGTAAATTATATTGAGCTATTTGTTTACACTGCTTGTGTTGTTTTCACTACCTGTACCCCCCCTCCCCCCTTCCCCCATGCTGCTATGATGCCTGAATTTCCCCAAGGGGATCAATAAAGGAATATCTTATCTTATCTTAAAAGGAAAGATGAAATTACCTACCTGGGTTCCATCCTATAGAGGCAAATCTTTCCTGTGACAAAAGGGGATCCAATGTAATAAAACTAAGTCAACCAACGAACTAGATTCCTGTACTGGATCTCCTCTCTGGTAAACAAGAATACCTTGAAGACTCTAACAGGAGCACTCATTCAAGGGTACTACGACTATGCTTGCACCTCATGGTACCTAAGCACCTCAAAGGCACTAGATTACAAACATCACAAAACAAACTGGTCAGACTACTGCTTGACCTTACTCCTAAAACCCACCTCACCCCTCCACACTTTGACAACCTAGGATGGCTTAGAGTAGACGACAGAGTACAGCAACTTGCAATGGGCCTGGTCTACAAGATACACTACACCACTAAGATACCCATGTGCATGTCGAAATACTTCCCAAAGGTCAGTGAATACCACAACCACAACACCAGAGGGAGTTCCACAAATCATGTTCAACCCAGATAAAATCATTTAAAAAGTAAAAAGAAAAAATATATATAATCTTTTTTTAATAAAAGAAAAATCGTCATAACTTAGAAATTAGATTGCATAGGTCTATGAATCGATATCGCGATTCTGTTTCGATTAATTGCCCAGCCCTACTGTGTACAGTAAGTTAGCTTGGTGATCATCATTGTGATGTAAGCTAAGCTAAAAGGTAGCTAACAAATTGGCTAGCTACTGTTAGCATACAAGCTTTTACAAACACTGTACTTATTTTTTCATCCACAACTTTTTTTCTGATCCAGATGCATAAGTCCACTTCTTCATGTTGCTCAGTTGCTGGTTTATACTTCGGTCCTAATGTTGGTGCAAAGTTTAATTTAGCCTACTGTGTTGTTACAGCTGTACAGCTTACTACTAGCTTGCTCTTTCAGCTGGGGCCAATTTCAAGTTTCTCAAGTTTCTTTATTAGTTGTCATACAGAAGTACAGAATACTTTTATACAAAATGCTTCTTTCTGTTACATTTTGTATAAAAGTATTCTGTATTTCTGTATGACAACTAATAAAGAAACTTGAGAAACTTGAGATTGGCCCCAGCTAAACCTAACCTATGGAACTATAGCTGGACTGTTTTGACTGTGTGCAATGCAGCAATCTCTGATTGGATTTGAAGGTTGTCAATCATTCAACCCGCGTTCGTGGGTGGCTGAGGCAAATCTGCACAGGCAGTGAGATGAGAGAGAGAGGGGAGAGAGAAAGAGGGAGAGAGAGAGAAAGACGTTCAAGTTAACATGTGTAGGAAAATAAACAGCTGCCTACCTGCATGTCGCTGCCAGTGAGACCTGGCCCTGTTTTGCTTTACTGAGCTCCGTTATCTGGGGTAGTAGTTGGTCCCTTTAAGCTGCACACCGGAGCATCTTTTAATCCAGCTGTTTGCTGTTCTCTGATATTTTCGGACATTTCGTTGATGCGTCGCTCGACACTTCGAGCTGACATGGGGATATCTTTTACCCTTGATTTGGTTGTCTTTTTGTTTGGCAAGCCTTCAAACAAAACATCTGAGCTACAGAGAAATGCCTCCTTGATATACTCAGTGAATGACTTTCCACATTTCGCAATGCAATGAGCAATGCGATAGCTTGCTTCAGTTGTGTGGTTTTTAGCAGTCGTGAACACTTTGAGGGTGCTGGCTTGCTTCCCATACCTGGCCACGGCACGTTTAATAGATTCTGCCTGATCTGCCTGATCTGAGCCTGTTGGAGGATTTCAACAAGATAAATGCGACAACAGTGCAAAATATTTCACTATAATATTTCAAAGCGAAGTGAAAAAAAAATTATTATTATTATTTTTCTGGGGACATTGATCACTGGGGCACAGCTGATCGATACTGGGGCACGTGCCACAGTGAAAGTGGTCTAAATACGCCGATGGGCTGATCATTTCCTTCAGATTTTAATGCAAGTAAGACAGAAGCCCTCATTATTGCTCCCGAAGTTGGTTAAGGTTAGAGTTTGTCTTAGAGCATGGCGATAGAACGCCTGCCCTGATTCCAAACTCTAACCTTAACCAACTTCGAAAGAGTCGCCTAAGCTTAACCAGTGATAAACTAGGCGTTAGGTAGTTTGCAGGCTGTTCGACCTGGAAATAGGTGCAGAACTTGCCGTCCCACGATTGGCGCACATGTCACATGACCTGGCCAATCAGAGCGCAAAACGGGAACCCGGAAACACGAACGCGTTGGTAAAAGCATAGACGCGGCCTGGCCTGCCTGAGTCAAATTCCCGGTAGGAATTATGGTCCCAGTCCGCGACATTACGTTTTTATTCAGACAGGCTTTTAATTAATTTGAATTAATTCCTGGTTGTATACTTTGTTTATTTTATTCACAATTGTTGTTTTGTTTTTAGGACTGACATTTATGTTGCACTCATATTTAGTTATTTAATTTACTTATGTTATGCCTATGCTTACGTTGTGTCAGAATTGTTTTATGTGTAGTGCGTTCATCTCTATGTAACTGTTGCCACTTCTGTGAAGCCCTCTGTGATTTTATCTGTGAAAGTTGCTATACAAATAAAGTTTACTTACTTACTTACTTACTTACTTACTTACTTACTTACTTACTTACTTACTTACTTACTTACTTACTTACTTACTTACTTACTTACTTACTTACTTACTTACTTACTTACTTACTTACTTACTTACATTGGTCAATGACAAGTGTGGTGTTATGTTAATGTGGTGCGCTATACGCGAGTGTACAGGCCACCGTACTGGGGGTCAAGGGGGGTTCGAGAGGAACCTAAGATGTGAGGTTTTGTCCGCTGCTCACCTACTCTTTCCTTCCTTTTAGCCTACTGTTTAGGAATTCCCTTCTCACTCACTCTCACTAGCCCCCACCCTCTCGTTCTTTACTCTCGTTTTCTCTCAGTGGCCACACCTGTACTACCTGTCATTATGTGTTTGATTGGTCTGGTGCCGAACTCACACTTTTAGTTCGATTATCAATTACCTCTCGCACCTGTGGTGCATTCTAATTAGTTCCCCTGTGGGCTTTAAATACCTGGCTCTTCCACTCTGTTCCTCGTGGGGTCGTGTTGTAACATGCCGTAACATTCGGTATCTTATGCTCTTTCATCAAGACTCCTTCGGGAGGTCCTCTGTTCTGTCTATGCTGTTTTTATCTCCGGCGTAAAGATGTGCTCCAGCCTTCGCCTCCTGTCGCCGTTGCCTGAGGGAGAGACTGGACTGCGCTCCCTAGACTTCCACGGGAGGCATCCCAGTGATCCACTTCAGACCTCCGCGCAGCAGTCGTCCTGACGCACATCCAGACCTCCGCGCTGCAGACGCCCAGACACCATCCAGACCTCCGAGCTTGGCACGCTCCTCCGTACCAGCGCGCACTCCCAGCAGACGCGCATCATCCAGACCTCCGAGCTTGGCACGCTCCTCCGTACCAGCGCGCACTCCCAGCAGGCGCGCATCATCCAGACCTCCGAGCTTGGCACGCTCCTCCGTACCAGCGCGCACTCCCAGCAGACGCGCATCTTCCAGACCTCCGAGCTTGGCACGCTCTCCGTACCAGCGCGCACTCCCAGTAGACGCGCACCTTCCAGACCTCCGAGCTTGGCACGCTCCTCCGCGCTGACGCACTCCAGATGCGTTCTCTGTACCGGCGCGCACTCCAAGCAGTGGCGCACCACTCTGACCTCCGCTCGGACAGCCGGCTCCCCGGTGGCGACGCTCTCGCCCCGCTGCTGTTCCAGCACCATTACGCATTACGTCTGGGTGAGTTTTTATTGACTGTCTTGATCAATTCCGTTTTCGTGTGTTTCTATAACACTGAAGATTACCACCTTTTTAATCAGACAGTCACTCACCCAGCGTGTGCCTTTGTTTGTTTTCACTGGGATATTATTTTTGGACTTTACATCTCCCACTGTGTGTTTGTTCACACCGAAGATAGTATTCACATTTGGATTGTTTTTGGAACTTTGCTCATTGTGTATTTTACACGAAGATTGTTTTTACTTGGATAACTTTTGTATTTGGACTAGTCACCTCTCCTGCACCTGCTCTGTTTTCCCCCTTTGTACTCTAACCCTCTCCTCTCGGCCCCGTCTACCCACCTTGGAGATCTGCCGAGAGAAGTCTGCAGAGCGGCCCTGATGTTCCCACCTGCTTTCCCAGTCCTCCCTGTCCCCAGCCCGCCTCCGCGGGCCTCTGTCCCTAGTTCTCCCCTCTCTAGTTCCTCCTAGTCCTCCCGTCCGGTCCTCCTAGTTCCTCCCTGTTTTCCAGCCTTCCCTTGCTCCGGCCCTGTTTCCCTTGCCTTCCCCTTAGCCAGCTCGCCTCTAAAAGGCACTGTACCTTCCCCTCTTGTTATTCCAGTATTTTGTGTTTCTCCCTTAAAGGGACAGTGCCGGTTTTTCCTTTTGTTCAATAAATGCCCGTTTCTTGGCTTACTCTCATACCTGTCTTGTGTTGTGCGATTGGGGTCGGTTACAAACCATAACAGTACGACCCCACCAAATCGACGACCCCAGCCAGCACAGACGGTGTATGTTGAGTTTGCCTTTTTTTTTTCTTGTTCCCTCTAGCTCCCCTCTAGCTTCCTTGTTAGCCTGTTAGCTCCCCTGTTAGCTTGTTGGTCTCCCCGGTTAGCTCCCCTGGTTAGCTTGTTAGTCTCCCCGGTTAGCTCCCCTGTTAGCTTGTTAGTCTCCCCGGTTAGCTCCCCTGCTAGCCTGTTGACTCCCCTGTTTGCTTCCCTGTTAGCCCTGTTTGGCTCCCCTGCAGCTTGTTAGGCCTCTACTACCAGCATGGCCCCTGTCTGCTAGCTTTGCCCCGGCTGCTAGCACAGCCTCTATGTTAATGCAGCCCTTGCTGCTGGCGTAGGCCCTGTAGCTAGCCATGCCCTGGCAGCTAACCCAGTCCCTCAGCAGAGCCCCTGTCTGCTAGCTTTGCCCCGGCTGCTAGCACAGCCTCTATGTTCAAGATTCAAGATTCAAGATTCAAGAGTTTTAATTGTCACGGCATACAGGTATACAATGAAATGCGGCTGGTCTTGCCCGCGACGATGTGCAATACAGTGGTACAACATATAATAGAATCCAATAAAAATACAGTGGTACAACATATTAATAGAATCCAATAAAACAGTGCAATAAACAGGTACATGGTGTGCCATCTCGGTATCTGTACATTTGTATTTACAGAGCATATAGGACATGCTAGTTAGCTTTAGTAGTGCAATACACTGTTCCTGATGTTATACTACTTTAAGTGGCCTTTCCTCTGGCCATAAGTGTGCGTGTGTGCGGCATGAGTGTTAAAGTGGCTGCTAGTGTGTGAGCGTGCTCAGCGTGCGTGTCGTGTATGTACTTGTGTGTGGATAGTTCAGTTTCTGTGTCTCTCAATGTTCATTGTTCAAGGCTCTGATGGCCTGGGGGAAGAAGCTTAGCCTAAGCCTCTCCGTCTTAGTCTCTAGAATTCGCAGGCGTCTGCCTGACCTCAGCAGCTGGAACAGGCTGTTATTGGGGTGGTGGGGGTCTTTCATTATCCTGCAGGCTCTGGATTTGCACCTCTTGTTGTATAGAGCCTGCAGGGGAGGTAGCGCAATACCCGTGGTACGCTCGGCTGAGCGCACCACACTCTGTAGGGCCTTCTTGTCCTGTGCCGTGCTGTTCCCATACCAGGCAGTGATGTTTCCGGTCAAGATGCTCTCTACAGCTCCTGAGTAGAAGGACTGGAGTATCTTCCCCGATACTCTGAACTTCCTTAACTGTCTCAGGTGGTAGAGGCGCTGCTTCGCTTTCTTTACTACTGTGCCTATGTGTGTTGACCATGTCAGGTCCTCTGAGATGTGGACCCCCAGGTACTTGAAGCTGCTCACCCTGTCCACGGTAGCCCCGTTAATCCTCAGTGGTGTGTGTGTCTCCCGCTGTCCTCTCCTATAATCCACGATCAGCTCCTTGGTTTTACCAATGTTCAGGAGCAGGCTGTTGTCCTGGCACCAACGTTCCAGTACCTCAACCTCCTCCCGGTAGGCCTTCTCGTCGTTGTCCGAGATCAGCCCCACCACCACCGTGTCGTCGGCGAACTTCACAATGGAGTTGGAGCTGAACTTGGCCACACAGTCGTGTGTGTAGAGTGAGTACAGCAGGGGGCTTAGAACACAGCCCTGGGGGGACCCGATGCTCAGGGTGATGGTGTTGGAGGTCTGACCCCCCACCCTGACCGCCTGGGGTCTTTCACTCAGAAAGTCCAGTACCCAGGCGCTCAGGGCGGAGCTCAGGCCTAGCTCGATCAGCTTGTCCACCAGTCTGGTGGGGACTATGGTGTTGAACGCTGAGCTGTAGTCAATGAACAACAGTCTCACATAGCCCCCCTTCTGACGGTCAAGGTGGGAGAGAGTGCTGTGCAGTACCTGGGAGACCGCGTCATCAGTGGACCTGTTTGTCCTGTATGCAAATTGCATAGGGTCCATATCACTGGGGAGAGAGGCACAAATGTGGTCCTTGACCAGCCTCTCGAAACATTTCATGACCACAGAGGTGAGTGCCACCGGTCTGTAATCATTTGGACATGTTGGGGATGGTTTCTTCGGTACAGGGATGATGGTAGACATCTTGAAGCAGGCAGGGACTACTGACTCCGCCAGGGATTGATTAAATATGGCGGTGAACACCGGGGCAAGCTGGTTTGCACAGGACTTAAGTATGCGTCCTGTTATACCATCTGGGCCTGCAGCCTTCCTGGTGTTCACCTGCATAAATGCTCTTCTCACACTGTGTTCCGACAACGAGAGAGCGCCCCCGCCCCCCCGCGGTTGCCCCCCCCCCTCCACAACAGCCGGTGCGCCAGTGACGTCACTAGCCAGAGGGCTAGCGGCGACACTGTCTACACCGAACCGAGCGTAGAAGGAGTTGAGTTTGTCCGCTAGAGAGGCGTCGTCGCTCCCCATTGAGGGGGCGCTGACTTTGTAGTCAGTTATTGTCTTCAGTCCCCTCCACAAGCCTCTTGTGTCGTTTTGTGCCATTTGTGTCTCCAGTTTCTCAGCATATGTCCTCTTAGCAAGTTTAACAGCCTTGCGCAGAGTGTAGACTGAAGCCTTGTATTCTTCCATATTTCCTGACTCTCTGCCCAGGTTATAAGCCGTGGTGCGTGAGTTTAGGGCTGTTCTTATAGTGCTGTCCACCCAAGGTTTCTGGTTTGGGAAAACCCGCGCCGTCTTTGTGAGGACAATGCCGTTAATGCAGCCCTTGCTGCTGGCATAGGCCCTGTAGCTAGCCATGCCCTGGCAGCTAATCCAGTCCCTCTGCATGGCCCTAGTCTGCTTGCTTGGCCCCGGCTGTTAGCACAGCCTCTATGTTGGTGCAGCCTTGCAGCTAGCATAGGCCCTGTAGCTAGCCAGGCCCAGGCAGCTAACCCGGTCCCTCTGCATGGCCTCCACTTTTTGTGTAGTATCTCCCACTGCTAGGACTGCCCTTTCAGCTAGCAAGGTCAGTATTCCCACTGCTAGGACTGCCCTTTCAGCTAGCAAGGTCAGTTTATCTCCCACTGCTAGGACTGCCTTTTCAGCTAGCAAGGTCAGTTTATCCCACTGCTAGGACTGCCTTTTCAGCTAGCAAGGTCAGTTTATCTCCCACTGCTAGGACTGCCTTTTCAGCTAGCAAGGTCAGTTTATCCCACTGCTAGGACTGCCCTTTCAGCTAGCAAGGTCAGTTTATCTCACACTGCTAGGACTGCCCTTCAGCTAGCAAGGTCAGTTTTCTCCCACTGCTAGGACTGCCCCTTCAGCTAGCATGGTCAGTTTGCTCCCACTGCTGGGACTGCCCTTCAGCTAGCAAGGTCAGTTTATCCCACTGCTAGGACTGCCTTTTCAGCTAGCAAGGTTAGTTTATCCCACTGCTAGGACTGCCCTTTCAGCTAGCAAGGTCAGTTTATCTCCCACTGCTAGGACTGCCCTTTCAGCTAGCAAGGTCAGTTTATCTCACACTGCTAGGACTGCCGCTTCAGCTAGCAGGGTCAGTTTTCTCTCACTGCTGGGTCTGCCCCTTCCAGCTAGCTTGTTCTCTCATGCTGGTCCAGCCCTGTCTGCCAGCCTAGCTCCGGCAGCTAGCGCAGCCTCTATGTTAATGTAGCAGTACAGCTAGCATAGGCCCTGTAGCTATCAGTGCCCTGGCAGCTACCCTTTACCTCTGCTAGCCTAGCTCCGGCAGCTTGCGCAGCCTCTATGTTGATGTAGCAGTACAGCTAGCATAGGCCCTGTAGCTATCAGTGCCTGGCAGCTAACCTTCCCTCTGCTAGCCCTTTTCCGGGTGCTCCTCTTGTTACCCCTCAGCTACCATGGTTACCCCTCAGCTCCCTAGTTTACCCCCCGGCTACCCTGCCCCAGTTGCTTGCCCCAATTTTGTTGTGGCTTCCCCTGCTGGCCTGGCCAGTACCCCTTTGTTTTTGCCTTGTTTTGTCCCCTGCCACTCTGTCTGTATTTTTTTTGGGTCGCCGGGTGGCTCCCGTTGAGGGGGGGGTACTGTGAGGTTTTGTCCGCTGCTCACCTACTCTTTCCTTCCTTTTAGCCTACTGTTTAGGAATTCCCTTCTCACTCACTCTCACTAGCCCCCACCCTCTCGTTCTTTACTCTCGTTTTCTCTCAGTGGCCACACCTGTACTACCTGTCATTATGTGTTTGATTGGTCTGGTGCCGAACTCACACTTTTAGTTCGATTATCAATTACCTCTCGCACCTGTGGTGCATTCTAATTAGTTCCCCTGTGGGCTTTAAATACCTGGCTCTTCCACTCTGTTCCTCGTGGGGTCGTGTTGTAACATGCCGTAACATTCGGTATCTTATGCTCTTTCATCAAGACTCCTTCGGGAGGTCCTCTGTTCTGTCTATGCTGTTTTTATCTCCGGCGTAAAGATGTGCTCCAGCCTTCGCCTCCTGTCGCCGTTGCCTGAGGGAGAGACTGGACTGCGCTCCCTAGACTTCCACGGGAGGCATCCCAGTGATCCACTTCAGACCTCCGCGCAGCAGTCGTCCTGACGCACATCCAGACCTCCGCGCTGCAGACGCCCAGACACCATCCAGACCTCCGAGCTTGGCACGCTCCTCTGTACCAGCGCGCACTCCCAGCAGACGCGCATCATCCAGACCTCCGAGCTTGGCACGCTCCTCCGTACCAGCGCGCACTCCCAGCAGGCGCGCATCATCCAGACCTCCGAGCTTGGCACGCTCCTCCGTACCAGCGCGCACTCCCAGCAGACGCGCATCTTCCAGACCTCCGAGCTTGGCACGCTCTCCGTACCAGCGCGCACTCCCAGTAGACGCGCACCTTCCAGACCTCCGAGCTTGGCACGCTCCTCCGCGCTGACGCACTCCAGATGCGTTCTCTGTACCGGCGCGCACTCCAAGCAGTGGCGCACCACTCTGACCTCCGCTCGGACAGCCGGCTCCCCGGTGGCGACGCTCTCGCCCCGCTGCTGTTCCAGCACCATTACGCATTACGTCTGGGTGAGTTTTTATTGACTGTCTTGATCAATTCCGTTTTCGTGTGTTTCTATAACACTGAAGATTACCACCTTTTTAATCAGACAGTCACTCACCCAGCGTGTGCCTTTGTTTGTTTTCACTGGGATATTATTTTTGGACTTTACATCTCCCACTGTGTGTTTGTTCACACCGAAGATAGTATTCACATTTGGATTGTTTTTGGAACTTTGCTCATTGTGTATTTTACATGAAGATTGTTTTTACTTGGATAACTTTTGTATTTGGACTAGTCACCTCTCCTGCACCTGCTCTGTTTTCCCCCTTTGTACTCTAACCCTCTCCTCTCTCCCTCTCGGCCCCGTCTACCCACCTTGGAGATCTGCCGAGAGAAGTCTGCAGAGCGGCCCTGATGTTCCCACCTGCTTTCCCAGTCCTCCCTGTCCCCAGCCCGCCTCCGCGGGCCTCTGTCCCTAGTTCTCCCCTCTCTAATTCCTCCTAGTCCTCCCGTCCGGTCCTCCTAGTTCCTCCCTGTTTTCCAGCCTTCCCTTGCTCCGGCCCTGTTTCCCTTGCCTTCCCCTTAGCCAGCTCGCCTCTAAAAGGCACTGTACCTTCCCCTCTTGTTATTCCAGTATTTTGTGTTTCTCCCTTAAAGGGACAGTGCCGGTTTTTCCTTTTGTTCAATAAATGCCCGTTTCTTGGCTTACTCTCATACCTGTCTTGTGTTGTGCGATTGGGGTCGGTTACAAACCATAACAAAGATGGACACCCGTGTAACGTAGCGAGGCTAAGCTAATAAAGATACTTACAACCAAAGCAGAGGACTCACGTATTTGTTACCGTGTAAAGTAACACGACATGGTGTCAGAAGTCCTGCTAGAGTTGTGTATGAGTTCGGTCGGACGTTAAAGTGCCATTTGAGACTCGTTGATGACGAAGAAAAGCAGAAGGAGGAAAAAAAATATGGATCAGCTGGCTAATAACGCTGTAGCTCCGGTAGCGGCAGCGGTTTCAAGTGCTACGTTTAGCATCCAGCCTCCCGAGTCCTTCGACTTCTCAAAGCCGCAAGAGTGGGCCAAGTGGATACGCAGGTTCGAAAGATTTCGCCTGGCAAGTAACCTAAATGCTAGCTCTGAAGATAATCAAGTCAACACGCTAATATATTGTATGGGCGATGAGGCGGACGATATTTTACGTGGATTGAATCTGGCTGTTGATCTACGACGTACGTACCAAGGAGTGCGGGATGGATTGCAAGGTTTCTTCGTGGTCAAGAAGAACGTGATATATGAACGAGCCAAATTTAACATGCGCAAACAGGGAGAATGTGAAACAGTCGACTCCTTTGTGACGTCATTGTATGCGCTGGCGGAGCATTGTACATACGGAGTGTTACATAATGAACTTATACGTGACAGGCTTGTCGTCGGTCTGATGGATAAGCGGCTGTCAGAACGCATGCAGCTGGACCCAGACTTGACCTTGGAGAGGGCATTGAACATGGCGAGGCAGAGTGAGGAGGTGAAACGACAGCAATCCTCTCTGCGAGGGGATGCCAGGACAGAGGCAAGTGACATTAAATCGGTGGACAGGGTGTTTAAGAGCAGTAGCAAGAATTATGCTAAGAACAGCCCCCAACAGGCTAACAGCTACCCAGCCAAACCACTCAGTACCCAGTACTCGAGGGGGAGAAGTGTCCAGTGTCATAAATGTGGCCGTTCTCAGCTCCACCCACAGCGCGATTGCCCTGCTAACGAGGTGAAGTGCCATTCATGTGGGAAGATGGGGCATTATAAACGTGTGTGTAAATCTTCCAAAAATGTACATGAGGTTGAAGAAGACTATTCCTGCTCCTGTGATGGGGAGGAGGAGCACATGTTCTTGGGCAGCATCACAGCTGATGGGGAGCCATGGATGGTCGACATAGACATCAATGGCAGACGTGTGCCGTTCAAAATAGACACTGGCGCTGATGTTACTGTGATGCCTCACACTGTATTCAGAGAGATATACAGACACAAGGATCCACCTACCCTGCAGAAAGCAACAAAACCACTGATGGGACCTGGGAGGAGTCCACTAGATGTTGTGGGCGTCGCCAAGCTGTTGCTGAGGAGAGGAGAGAGAGAGGTGTTGGAGGATGTGTACGTCGCTCGACACCTACACTCAGCGTTGCTGGGGAGACCTGCTATCAGCAAGATGGAGCTTGTGGCACGTCTAGACAGTATCACGATGGAGACGCTCAAGACGACCTACCCGAAGATATGCAGTGGTCTCTGTGAGATGAAACAGCCGTATGCAATCAGGCTGAAACCGGGGGCTCAACCATTCTCACTGAAGACACCCAGAAGGATTCCATTGCCACTGATGGACAAAGTCAAGCAAGAACTGTCCCGCATGGAAAGCCTCGGAGTGATCAGCCGGATCGAGGAGCCAACCGACTGGTGCGCTGGCATGGTAGTAGTCCCTAAGAAGAAGACAGAGGAGGTACGCATATGTGTCGATCTCACAAACCTCAATGAGTCAGTGTGCCGGGAGAAATACACCCTGCCAACAGTCGAGGAAACACTGGGAATGCTGGCCGGAGCCAGGATATTCAGCAAGTTAGACGCGAACATGGGATTTTGGCAAATACCCCTGACTGAGGAGTCGTCAAAGTATACAACTTTCATCACGCCGTTTGGTCGTTACCACTTCAATCGCCTACCTTTCGGCATCGCCTCCGCCCCAGAACACTTCCAAAACAGAATGGTGACTGAGGTCACAGAGGGGCTGGAGGGTGTCGTCTGCCATATGGATGATGTGCTGGTGTGGGGCCGATCACAAGAGGAGCATGACGCTCGTCTGCATGTCGTGCTGGGGAGGATCGAGAAAGCAGGAATCACCCTGAACACAGGCAAGTGCGACCTGTCAAAGGAAGAGGTGACCTTTCTAGGCCATGTGATCTCCAGCAGTGGCATTAACCCCGACCCGAGTAAGACGGATGCCGTGAGGAGGATGGAGGAGCCGACAAATGTCAGTGAGCTGAGAAGCTTTCTCGGCATGGTAAACCAGCTGGGGAAGTTTATCCCGCGGCTGGCGGAGAGAGACAAGCCCCTGCGAGACCTTCTGTCAAAGAAGAACTGCTGGCTGTGGGGCATCGAGCAGGCCAGAGCCTTTCAAGATTTAAAAGATGCACTAATATCTCCACCAGTGTTGGCCATGTACGATAACCACAGGGAGTGCAAGGTCTCAGCGGATGCGTCGTCGTACGGCTTGGGGAGTGTGCTTCTCCAAGAATGGGATGGAGTGTGGAGACCAGTAGCCTATGTGTCGCGGTCTCTCACACAGACTGAGCAGAGATACGCACAGGTTGAGAAGGAGGCCCTGGGCTTGACCTGGGCTTGCGAGAGTGTGACGTACGTGGGTTGGTCATTATCATTATTACTGTATTTGGAAGACCATGTGAACATCAGGTTAGTATAATTAGTATGGGTTATGTTATGTTTTGTATGTGATGTGTGTGTGTGTGAACATGAGAACTAATGCTGTCTCTTCTTCTCTTCCTGTCAGGTGCTGCCCGTCCCTACACTGAAGAGTGCTGATTGCCTAATGAGTCACAGCTGATGGCAATCACCTCGAGAGGGACGGGTGGACAAATACCTGACAGCACACACACATCGGGGCGCCTCATTCTGTCAATTGCCAGTGACCAGAGTGGAGTGGGGTTGCCATTGTTTACCAACTGTGTGGGATTATTATTGTGCTTGTTTATGCCAATTGCCACTGTGTGTGGACTATTAATTATGTGCTGCCTGCGTGGACCAAACCCTGTGTGGGGTATGTATATTGTTGGCCATTTTAGATTCATCCTACACTGTGAGCTACATGGTTAGAGAGGTGTTTTTTTGTGTAGCCAGGTAAGCTTGATTGTGTCCTATGGCACTTATGGTTATTTGTAAATAGCCCTAATTATCTTATTGCTGGGTGGTTCCCAGATTGCCAACCACGTGGCATGTGGTTGTGTGTTTAGTGTTTGACTTGTTTATTATTATACTTACCTTGTTTGTTCTCCCATTTACCCTTTTCCCTGTTTGTTTATATGTTTGTGGGATTACTTCCCCTCCTTAGAATAATAAATCAGTGGAGGTTTGAATTCCTACCCTATACAATAAATATAATTTACTATTTTGGAAAAGCGCCTTGTGTACGTTATTACCTACCTGCCCGGGACTGTTTTGAAAGCATTTACTGAGAGAGGCTGTTTTTGCTCATGTGCAGCCGGCTCCAGTTATTATTCTGTGTGGTCCTTAGACATTTGTACATGACAGAGAGGTTTAGAAATTTTCTCATCGGCAGACACTTCCAGCTGGAGACGGACCACAAGCCTCTCCTGAGTCTCCTGGGGTCTCAGGCGTTGGATGATCTCCCTCCACGGATTCTGCGCTTCCGGATGCGCCTGATGCGCTATTCCTATTCCATTGCACATGTGCCAGGGAAGAGCCTGTGGACTGCTGATACGCTCTCACATGCTCCTGTGAAGAG
The DNA here is from genome assembly GCF_963971535.1 of Notolepis coatsorum. NCBI lineage: Eukaryota > Metazoa > Chordata > Actinopteri > Aulopiformes > Paralepididae > Notolepis > Notolepis coatsorum. Next base: position 60,992,067 of record NC_140177.1, on the reverse strand, counting down.
GAGAGAGACACCAGAGGAGGAGGAGTTATTTGAGGATACAAATATCTATGTGGACATGGTAATGGAGAACCTGCCAGCGAGCACTGCCTACCTGGACGAGCTGAGGGAGCAGTTGGAGGGGGACAGTGTGTGCGCACAGGTGAAGCAGCGGTGTGCAGAGGGATGGCCACCACACAACAGTGAACCGGCTCTCAGGCTGTACTGGGCGGAACAGGCGTCACTCACAGTAGAGGATGGACTGTTGCTGAGGGGAAGCAGGCTTGTAATCCCTTCAACAATGAGGAACGACATGCTTGCCAGGCTGCATGAAGGCCACCAGGGGGTGGTAAAGTGCAGGGAGCGAGCACGGCAGTCTGTATGGTGGCCCGGGCTCAGCCAGCAGCTGAATGAGCTGGTCCTCAACTGCTGAACATGCAGCAAAGAGAGAGAGAACCAAAGGGAGCCCCTGATGCCATCTCAATACCCGGGGCGACCGTGGCAGAAGTTGGGAGCAGACCTGTTCATGCTGGAGAGCAAGACTTACCTGCTGGTCGTGGATTATGCATCAAGGTACGTGGAGATCGCTCTGCTGACTCCCACAAAATCAACAGACGTCATCCACCACCTGAAGTCAATTTTCGCACGCCATGGTATCCCGGAGGAACTGGTGACGGATAACGGGCCGCAATTCTCCGGAATGGCCTTTGCAGCGTTTGCGACATCATATGGGTTTCGCCATGTCACAAGCAGCCCGAGATATCCCCAGAGTAATGGGGAGGCAGAACGTGCTGTCAAGACGATAAAAGGCCTCCTGAAAAAGGCAGCCGACCCATACCGTGCTCTGCTGGCATACAGAGCCACTCCGTTGCATAACGGATACAGTCCAGCCCAGCTTCTTATGGGGAGGAGACTCCGCACAACGGTGCCAACGCTTCCTGCTCTACTGGTCCCTACTCTTCCTGACAGTAAGGCGGTGGTTCAGAAGGAAGAGGAGAGGAGAATGAGAGATGCACAAAGCTACAACCGGCGTCATCGTACGCGAAGTCTCGACAGGCTCACTCCAGGAAAGGAGGTGTGGGTCACAGATCAAAGTACAACTGGAGTTGTGGTCAGCAGTCACCCCACTCCACGTTCGTACATCATAGATGGACCCCATGGAACATTAAGGCGAAACCGTCGCCATCTCGTCCCCATGGAGCCCTCACCGGAGCAGAGTGCAGCAGAACCTACGGAGCAGGAGGTCCTGGAACCACCAGCTACTCCCAGAACCAGGTCTGGGAGATGTGTGGTGAAACCAACTAGGTTGGACTTGTAAGAGACAGTAGAGAGAGAGTAAAGAAAGGTGACATTCATGCGATGGAATGAAAGAGAGTATGGTTAAGCTAAGACATTATTTTCATGTTTATATATATATATTCGTTTAGATATAATGTTCGAAAGAAAGCAATTGCTATGTTTAATATAGCCTATGTTTATTGGCGTTAAAGAAATTGTTTAGATCAGTTCAGATCGGAACAGACCTTTTAGATATAGAGGCAGAATAATCCTCTAAGGTCTGGGGAATCAATGGCAGTCTACCCATTGATTCTAGAAAGGGAGATGTGGTGTTATGTTAATGTGGTGCGCTATACGCGAGTGTACAGGCCACCGTACTGGGGGTCAAGGGGGGTTCGAGAGGAACCTAAGATGGACACCCGTGTAACGTAGCGAGGCTAAGCTAATAAAGATACTTACAACCAAAGCAGAGGACTCACGTATTTGTTACCGTGTAAAGTAACACGACAACAAGTATTTTATTTGAATGAATTTCCATCATTACTATATAGTATAGTAGATAGTTGTAATAGTGTAATACAAATAATGTGAGGAGATCTGCTTTCATTGGTCTATGTGTGCCCCCCCCCCCCCTTCCCTACACCTAACATGTAGGCTTCTAGAACAGAAATGGGTGGCTGCTACCTGGTGGAGATTTGCGCTCTGCTTTGTGCACCATTCAAGTACATTTACATTTAGTCATTTAGCTGACACTTTTATCCAAAGCGACTTACAAGTTCTGTACAACAGGTCAGCAGGAAGGGTACAACTATTTCAGCTAAGTAACAATGTGCTCAGCAGCTCAGGTACTGAGTGTAACTTGTAACTGTAACAATTTAAACTTTTAATTATGTTCAACTCTGCTCCTGTCAAATTTCAGTCCACTTGAAATTGAATAAATCGAACTGTATAAACCATGCAGCTACCTTGAGAAACTCCTTATAGAGACCATAGGAAAAACTCTTCTATTGAATCACGTGACTCCCCAGGTTTATAACATCGGGCGTTGTGGACAGCGACTCCTACAGGTCGGTTGGTGCGCCTGCGCAGTAGAATCAGGAAGTGTCGGGGGCAGCGTGAGCCTCCCACGCGTTACTCCTCGCCACTGAGAGATCGAGCTGCGCAGGTGAAAAGATGCGACTGCTGTTACCTCAAGTACCGGAGGGGACTTGTGCTATGTATGACTTAGTCCACATTGCAGCCGGCTTGTGGGAGGCAAGAAACAGCGTTCGTGACAGGGGAGGGTTGAATTGGATGATACAAAATTGGGATGGGAGAAAATATAGAAAAATGGGAGAAAAAGTGAAAAAAAAAAAAAAAAAAAAACATTAAACCCCCCTCCTTTCTCTCGGTCCCTCCCCCTCCTCTCATTTGCCTCTCAGGTTTCTGATATAGTCTTTGATGGTCTTTTCGATGTCGGGGACGGCGTAGTTCTGCGCCGCAAAGATTCCCGTGCACGTCCCCACGGCAACGCCCATCAGCACAGAGGAGCGTATAGCCATGCCACAATGTACCCGGCGAGGAAACCCTTCAGGAAGGGAGAGGCCAGCAGGCTGCCACCTGGCGGTATATCCCAGCCTGCAGCTTATCCTCCACTCGTCTCTGGATATCCTCCAACTGTTCCTTCAGCTCCACCAGGTCCCTCAGCTGATCTACTGCACCCTTATCATCCGACATGTTGTTTTCTTCTACCGATTTTTCTTCCAAGTAGGACAACTATGTACTATATTTTTTAACAGTAGCCTATTCATTACAGTTTTGTTTTCTTTATAATACTGTATATTATTTTGGTCTACTTTTTGTATTGTGTTATTACTTACTACTTTTCACATTATTACATGCTATGAGAGTGAGCATCCCACTGTAGCCTACATGTTACATATATGGCGAAAAAAAATTATCTTGAACTTTTGATCATGAACCATGTAAACATTCCATTTGAGTAAAGACATGAAAATTAGATAGCAGCAATAAGATGGTACTCCATAGCTGTCTGTTGTTCATTGTTGTCTGTGTGCTTGGCATGCTGAGGTCTGTGGATGCTGCGACATGTTACACCTGGAACCAACCATGCTAGAGAGGTTTAACGTGTTATCCTCAGGCAGCGGCTGGTAAACGATCACAGGTGGACCCCTGTGTGTGACTGGTACTGGAATGACACAAAGGAAGAAACACAGACACACATCTCTTTCTCACACATGTACAGTACATAAATAGACAGACGTGTGCGCACACACACACAAATTGTGTGTGTGTGCGCATATCTCTCACATACACAAACATACATCTCTCTCTCTCTCACACACAAATCAAATAAAATTTATTTGTAAGGCCCGACAACACACGTTAATGTCCCCATGGGCCGGACACGTCTTCTTTAAACAAGTCAAGAAGAAACATCACAATAAGTCAAGAACAAAACAAAAACACCATAAAGTCCAAATTTTTTTAAATAAATGCTAAATAAATGCAACACTCCCAGACATACCCCACGCGAAGGTAAGGAAAACCTAGTGTGGAGGAGAGAAACCTTAGAAGGGCCATTCAAGGGGGGATCTCCCTTCTTAGATGTCGGTGATAGTAGTGTTGCAATAAAACAGGCAAACAGTTGGTAAGCATGCACTCATATGTGTAGTGAAACACAGATATGTGCATGCGATAGCAACTGAACATTTTGAAAGATTAAAGATAGAGCTGATAGCGGATCTATTTGAGGCAAAGGGGCGGCGCAGAGAGGGTTGCATCCTCCCGGTCATCATCACGGGACGTCCTACACTCCGGTCATCACTCCGAGACAGCCACTCACAGGGAGACGGGACAGGCGTTAGACAGTTCGCGTGATTGTGATGGGCGGACATAGCAATAGATACAAGTGGTAAGCATATATGTGAATAGAATAGAAGTACTTAACCCAGCAATGAACTCCACGTCTAAACCACGTTGACAGACCACGGACAGAAGACGGTAAGAAGCTGATCCATGGCCTCGGTGGTGCACGTAGAACAGTCACTGCAATCTTGGCCAAGACCCCGAGACATCCACCACCTTGGTCAGCACTACGAGACAACCACTCAGAGAGATGGGGGGGGGGGGGGTTGGGGACAGGGGTTAGAGAGTTCCCATGTTTGTAGTGGGCGGAGATGGAGCAATAAATACATGTAGTGAGCATATGCATACATGGTAACAGTAGAATCATAAGAAAATTGGGTAGCACTTTATAATAACACCCTGTTATAATACATTTATAAGGTATTTGTAGATAATGAACTAATCATGAACAAACCATTTATATACATTCATAAATGATTATTAAATCATTTATAACTATATTTGTATAACATTTACAGATTAGTTCTACATTATTTATAACTCATTATCAACATTGTTTGTACTTGATTTGTTTATCATTAAATATTGTTGTTTAATGTGTAGTAACACATTTGTAGATGCTTTGAAAAATGGATATGAAAAAACGACTATACTGTATCTCCATTTATTTTTCATGTCCAACAAATTATTTGTTAAGACATTCATAAAACATCTATAAATCATTTGCAGATGCTATTGTGTGCCCTAATCTAAAGTGAAGCCTATTCATCATTAACAAATGTCTAATACAGTTAATAATTTTTTTACTTTTTCATCACATGTTACAAATGTTGTAGACAGCTTTCGGATACACCCTTCTTTGTGACATCAAACAGTGACAGAATTAGGACTAAAGATAAATGCAATTTTATTAACATATAAAATACATATGCATGACATATAGTGTAACATGGGGGGGCACTAGGACCCAGGAGTACCCTGGCCAGGTATTGAAGAGTATCTAGAGAGGAAGTCTCACGCGAGTGAGACTTGACGTCTGTTTGAATGGAAGCACGATACATGCAGAACCAAGTTATCCGTGCTGCTCCTGCCCCACGCTTTTAATAAGGTATGAGCAGGTTAAACACCTTTTTTGTTGGTAAGTCTATTCCATAATTTCCGACCTACAAACAACTCAGTGGCGGCTGGTGAATTCTTCTCCAGGGGGGGCGCTATACCAAACATTTTGCAAACATGTACAGAGGCACGCATTTTTAAGTAGGTAGAGTACAACTATCACCATTGCCATCCATCAATATATGATCGCAGCCACGTCTCTCTCTCTCTCTCTCTCTCTCTCTCTCTCTCTCTCTCTCTCTCTCTCTCTCTCTCTCTCTCTCTCTCTCTCTCTCTCTCTCTCTCTCTCTCTCGCCCGTATTCAGATCCGTCCAATAATAATCACAGATTTTTTTATTATCTTTCCCCCCTCCTTTTTCCGATTTGTCTCCCATCCCACTGTTAGTCGTTATGCCAATTCCCAACCCCCTTCCTGGTTGTTGCGCACTTTCCCCTACTGTTGGTCCGAGAGGCCGGAGACTGTCACATGCTTTCCTCCGACGCATGTGCAGCCAACCGGCAGCCAGCCTGGCCGCGCAGATTCTCACTGGGAGAGTGTAACGTGTGGGAGGCCGCACTACATCTCACCAGATCCTACCTTCGCAGAGCAGGCGCCCCGACCGAACTGTAGTGGTCGCTGTCCACAACGCCCAGGACCCACCCACGGCTCCCCTCCCCCTAACTCAGCCAAACGAGTTAGTATAGCGATCAGCCCGAGCCAAGGCAATGCTGACTCTCCGGGAGTCGAGACCGCAGCCTCTTGCATTTGACGAGCACAATCTCCGCTATGCCACCTGACCGCCATATCTTGTCATTTTAAACAAGTTACCATTATATTGTCCTGGTGATTATGCCCCCCCGCGGCGAAATTAATTAGTATCCCCCTCTATCTCTCTCTTTCTCTCTCTCTCACACAGACACACACAGCATGACGTGGAATCCCAGCGATCGTTACAAGACTTACTTACCATCACAAGAGTTGAATGGGGCGAGATATTCAGCTGTCCACAACAAGCCATAATCCACTTTTTTTTTTAAATCCACTGAAAAAGAAACTACTCCAGTAAAGTTACAGTCCATACCATTAGCTGGTAGCTAACAGAGCTGCATCCAGCTAGCCATGTAGCTTCTTGTTAGCCACCACAAGTAGAAAACGACAGAGTATATCCATCTTCTGTCTGTTGAGTGTTTCTGAACTGAAGAGATATCAGGCTGATGAGGTAGAAACTCTTTCACTCCAGTGTTCATCTCTCAAAAGGTATTGTTTTGAGGGATTTACCTGCATTCGAGGTTGTAATGTTGTAAAGCTAAGCAAACTATAAATCGAAAATGAAAATACTCCTTGAAACCGAAACCATGTCAACTGGTGAAGACTGACGAGTGAACACAGAGTGTGGAGGCGTGAGCACAGAGTGCGTGACTGCTTGCTTGGAGCGCCCGAAACCGCGACCCCCCCAGCCCCCCCAAGCCCCCGCCCCAGATCATATTTATGACCATTGATAGGCTAAAATGTATTTACTAGATTCATTACTATTGGCCGCTTGCGCGCAGTGACGCCTACTCCCTGCGTTTTGTCTAGCGCCCTGGATTCGGAGGTAGTTTCTATAGACTGACGTCAATCACAAACGAGGGGGAGGAGATTAGAATAGCATGCGAAAAACAACGATTTATACTATATTTATTGCTATATTAACGTTATTGTGCATTTTAATAGTAATTATTATTCATTTGAAACATGTTTAGTTGATTTTTAGGGCTTCAAGCCTTCAAAATATCTAAAATAAAAATCACAAGTTCTTCTTCTCCTACTCTCTCATTGCTCTCAACCAGGGGGCGCGGCGCCCCAGCGCCCCTAGTACCAGCCGCCACTGAAACAACTCTTATTTTGTGTAGACGTACTTGATGTGGTGGGCGCTAACGTTACATTTGTTCCTAATGTGTGCTCAGTATATTGCGGTATGTGATGATGACACGACAGTAATAATTATTTGTATTTTCAGGCTGTATCGGCGCCTATACAGTCTGAAAATACAAATAATTATTTGTGTCGTGTCATCATCACATACTGCAATATACTGAGCACACATTAGGAACAAATGTAACGTTAGCGCCCACCACATCAAGTACGTCTACACAACATATAAGAGTTGTTTGTAGGTCGGAAATGATGGAATAGATTTACCGACAAAAAAGGTGTTTAACCTGCTCATACCCTATTAAAAGCGTGGGGCAGGAGCAGCACGAATAACGACAGGTTATGTATATAACCTAGTTATATGAGTACTGGCTAAGCGTCCCGCTCTTAAGCCATACCGAGATATACCTCATCTCATGTACCTAGTGTACTCCATCAACGAATAAAAACCAATACACCCAGCACCTGCCAGGCCCCGCCCTACTGACGTACTATATAGTACTAGGCGTGGTCACCACTCACTCTTCCTCGGAAAATCGTTTCCAAAGAAAAGTTTCCCCAAGGGAACTCATGGCACGCTAAGAACGGGATGCTTAGCCAGTACTCATATTACTAGGTTATATACATAACCTGTCGTTATATACTCATACTGGCATCGCGTCCCGTTCTTAAGCCATACCGAGATATGGGGTAGAGCGGACTCGAGGCCCAACAAATGCACCCCCTGAGGACCCGTAAGCCCACATCAGGGGGGAGGAGAGTCCCGTCACCCCACTCTTCCTAATGAAGAGGGGGCGGCAGTCAACTCCACCCGAGTGCGAACAAGAGGGAACTAGAACCTCTTGAACGCACAGCACAGGCGGAACCACATGTGACATAACACATTGTGGCCCACACCCACACACGCCTGCTACCCCACCAAAGGACGGGAAGCAGGAGAGGCAACAGACCTCAGAACCGCCTGGGAGACAGAACCCCCGGTCATGTCCATGAGGTAAAACCTTACGAAGGGACCCGGTGAGGACCATGAAGCCGCAGCACAGATGTCCTCCACCGAGGCCCCACCCAGGAGAGCGGCAGAGGCCGCCACCCCATGAGTGGAGTGCACCCTGACGCCCCCAGGGGGAGCCAGCCCGGCCAACGTGTAGCAAAGGGCAATGCCCTCGCACAACCAATGGGACAGGCGCTGTTTCGACAGTGCCTTACCAGCACGAGAGCCACCGTAACAGACAAAGAACTGATCGGTAGCCCTGAGGCCCTGAGTACGGCTGAGGTAAACCCCCAAAGCCCGGACCGGACATGACAGGTGAAGGCCCGCCTCCAACTCACTAGCGTGAGGAGGCGGATGAAACGCCTGAACCATAATATCCCTGGAGCGGAAAGCACTCCGGATATTTTTAGGCACGAAGGCTGGATTAGGCCGCAGAGTGGCACCGCTATCGGAACGAAAAGACAGGCACTCTGGCCGTACCGAGAGAGCACAAAGCATACCCACGCGTTTAGCGGAGGTGATGGCCAGCAAGAACGCAGTCTTGAACGACAGCCGTTCCAACATCGCTTGCTCAAGAGGCTCAAACGGGGCCAAGGACAACCGACCGAGGACCAATTGAAGATCCCAGCTCGGAGGCAAAGAGCGTTTCACCGGCTTAAGGCGTCGAACGCCAAGCTGGAAACGCTTCACAAGAGGGTGGCCTTACACCACTCTTGGAAAATACGGCACCTACCCACGTAACCCGCGATAGTGGAGGGAGCATGCACGTTCCGGATGGTACCAACCACAGAAGGATCCATCCTCTCCAGACTCACCCTCTCACCAGCCAACCCACCAGCAGCTGGCCCAGCACAGGGAACTAACACAGAGACCCGTGCGCTTGAGAGAGGGCCCGCGATGACCAAGGAACAGGCCATGACGGGATACCAAGAGCTGGATCAGGACCGGGAACCACACAGCTGCGCCCCGGTCCGGCGCAATCAGGATCAAGGACCTGCGCTCCTCAACGTACCCGCACCAACAACTGACCTAACAGATGTATGGGGGAAAGAATCCCAGGCGGCACGGCATCGGTCCCAGACCTGCCTGACTATGTCCGGACGTAATCCCCACCCGTCAGGGTGAGGACCGCCCCGCGACATTACACCTGTACCCACATTCACCATGCCGGGGATGTGGAGAGCCCTCAGGCCACGTAGATGGAGAACGCCCATAGCCAGCCGCCCGCCGCCCGGTGCAGACAGGGGGAGCGTACTCCTCCCTGTCTGTCGATATACGACACTGACGTCGTATTCTCCGTCCTGATCAACACCGTTTGAGGACCAGAAGGACCGCTTTCAATACCAACACATTGAACGTAGCGCAGACCGGGCAGCATGGCTTGCCAGCTGCCCCCTACTGCGTTGGCCCGACGCGTCTCCAGCGAGGGAGGCGTCGGTGAAAAATGTGACGTGTGACAGCCTACTGCCCATGGGGACCCCCCTGGTGAGGACCCCAGGGGCGAGGTCCCCCAGTACTGACACGGGAACCTTAGCCGCTCCCACTTGCCTCTCACCGGGTCTATTTCCATACTGGAAAACCCACCTCCGTAACCCCCTCCTGGGGTGAAGAGGAGGCCAAGAGGGACCACGGAATGAGCAGATGCCATCATACCGAGCAGGCGTATCACGGACAGCGCCGTAACCGTCCTAGGACGGAACCTCCCGAGCGTGTCGACAACACGCTCTGAGAGGGATGCCCATAGCACTCCACCCGTTGACTGGGAAGAGGAGTACTCTACTTCCAGTCTACAGCAAACCCCAGGCTGGTAGGAACCTGCCTGGTACGAGACCTGACGATCCACCTTGACCGCCAAGGACCAGAACGTCGTCAGGGCAGAATACACTTCGTAACCCCTGACGACGCAGAGGCCCCAGTGCGGCCTCCACGCACTTGGTGAAGATGCGGGGAGCCAGAGAAAAGCCGAACGGCAGCCTCTGGTACTCATACGCTAACCCTGCAAAGGAAGCGTAGGTAAGCCCTAGGATGGAAGATCGGGGATGCGAATACGCATCCTACAGGTCTATGGAGGAAAACCAGACCCCCACCTGACAGTGTTCAACAGGTAGGAGACGATCCAAAAAATGCTGAACCTTCCCATGGGACAGGTCCAGCATGGGTCTGACACCCCCCCTCCCGATTTCTCAGGCACCAGAGAACACCGGGAGGAAAACGCCACGACAATGGCTTGCTTCGTCCACAGAGATTGGATCTCGTTGACCAGAGCTGTCACTGCTGGTGACCCTGACAATAGGGTCTGTACCAAACCCGAAAACGGGTGGGGTTGTGTAACAAGTCCCCGCCTCAGCGTTCTCTCCATCCACCTCGACATATGGTACTGCTGTAGCCATATGTGATGACACTCCCAACGCACCCGCCGCTATGTGGCGCAGGTCCGCTAGGAACTGTAGATAGGCGGCCCGGTCCCACCCGCTGTGCGTAGCCAACCCTGGACCCGTGCGAGCAGAACATTACGTGTCGGGACATCTGACCCTGACACTACCCACGAGGCAATTGCACCCAAGGGGGGACCCCGACAGAAAGGGCCGGTTTGATACGGGGGAAGCTGACATCAGTCTAGGTGACAAAAGCACCCCCACTGAACACCCCTCCAGAACATGCTGAGGAGTTGTTCTGCAGCCGGACATGCAAGGTGTGAGGCCCCCATGAGTTCCTACACACCGTAGCCCTGCAGTGATATTACTACCACCCAAATCATGCGCGCCTGCGAGACCACTGCCAATCTTTCAGGAGTGGGAGGCACCAACATGATACCTGGCCTGGCGAAGGCGAGGTCGGGGAAGCCCGCACTGTGTGCCTCAAAAAGGTTTCGAGCCCCCCTGCTGACAACACTTATAGTTGACAGACGTAACACCAGGCTCAACCAAACACAGCTTATGGTGTGGGAGCCGCTTGACAGCACAACATTCTCACGGACAGACCCAGGCTCAGCCATCAACTGGGTGTCAGCCCCTGTCTCCATGAGAAGCGAAAAGTGGGGCCGCACGCGCTTCAACGAAGGCACGCGGCCCGCAGCCAAAGGAAACAATCAGAGCCCCTGTTCCGCTGGTGTTGGGGGAGGGAGTGATCGGAGAGCGGGCTGCTCGCGGCAGGACGGCGACGGCTTGTATATTCCAAGCCGAGCTCATCCAACATGGCCGATCCATCGGCCGCCAAGGCTGTCGGCCTTGTGGACACCTGTCGATTCAACTGCCAGGATACCTCTGGCGGGGGAAAACATGGCCGCCTGTCGAGGGCCTCGTCATCGCCGCTGACGAGGCCGTGCTCTCTCTTCTTCTGGCTGCGCGGTGTGAGGCGGTGTGGGGCCTAGGACAAATACCGCCCGCGCTCCAGCGGAAGACCAAGATCCTCTGCGGAGAGGGGAGCCCTGAGCGGTTATAGCTTGCGGCTAGGTCAAAGCTAATAACGTCAACAACCTCGCGCGATGTGTCGACGTCGGCTGGCCCTCAAGGCCCCGCCACCAGACACCATTTTTGATAGAAAAAACGGCAATTCGAACACAGTTACTAATCGCTGCCAATTCCATACCGTGGCGGTACAGGCTTTAGCAGCCCACCAGCCACTCGCCGGGCCGACCCACCTCATGGCGTCGGCCAGGCGGGACACTGTTTCAACATGTCAAAAGCAAATCACTGATGCTAACACGGAGCACCAGTGGTGGTTGCAACCAGCAACCTCCACTGTGGTGTGCACCATGAAGGGGTTAATGAATAAATGAACTAACACCACGAATATACTGTAGAATGGGCAAGCCCATGCACACAATGTTAAGGGGATGTGGACCAGAGAGAACCAGTCCCGCATTCATTCATAATATTCACAACAGCACACCAGCCCTAGACCTCAGCCCATTTACCCATGAAAGGTAAACAAAGCCCCCCCGCAATACTCCCCCAGTAGACACAGATTGACCGTCAGCATGAATGGTTGAGAGGAGGGAAGACTGTAGTATAGACAGACATTCCCGTAGCAGGGAGACAGAACAGAAACAGTAGCCCAATATAGCATAGCGTTAGCCGCGCGCTCCAGGATAACGGGGAAAACAACAACGTTTACCCAGATATCCTGCCGCTTGCGCCAATACACAACTCGGTTGTCTCTCGGGACAACTCGAGCACATCACAAACGCCAGCATTGTCATGCCTAGTGGCATCCCACAGCGGGGAACAGTAGAACAGTGACCCAGCATTTATAGCATTTAGTATTAGCAGCGCGCTCCAGGACAGCCTGGGAAACGTCCACCTCAGAGGGACGTTTACCCAAACATCCTGCCCCTGGCGCAGATATACAACTCACAACAAGCAGCATTTACTAACACCAGCGATAATGCCTAGTGGCGCAAGTCCTACCTTGTGCGAGGTAGCTCGATAACTACACCTCACACGCTGTCCCTCTGTCTGCTGTCAACAAGACAAGGAAACTACAGAACTCGACGCTGAGATGCATCGAAATGCATCCCACTGCAGAGTCGCAGAACCCATATGAGCGCCGCCAGAACATGCCGCGAAGATTTCAGGGGTAGGCAAATCTTCGGTAAGCACTCAACCTAATTTCTCTAAACTTTTCATATCAACTAGTTGCATAGACCACCGCAACACTTCCGGGATTCTGAAATCAGGGAGGAGATTGCGGGGGGAGCATATGAATGAATGTGGATGAGAGCCGTGATGTAAGTGGTTGCCGATACGGCTGTGGGGGTGCTAGAGACATGATCGAATAGACGTTTATGCGCCTCAATCTCCTGAACACGGCGTGACCCATTCCTAATCGATCAGAACTAAATCGGCAGAGAAAAAGCCCATTTTAAAGCACCTATTCCGCATGGACATGCGCAGATTGCCCATGGAGTCTGGACGACGCGAGATGACGCACAAATGAATGTGGACTGTTCCATCAGAGGGGCGAGCGTCGGTGGCCAGTGTCCTTTCAGCCGAACAGGATAATGAAAACATTATCCCACTAAATGGCCAGACGCGTCTTATGGCGACATCTACAATTACCTCATTGAGTCTCCAGGTAGACTAATGTTTATATTTAAGTGCAGCGGTCTGTAGCCACTCATATTACCACCGAAGCTCCGCCCTCTGATGGAACAGTCCACATTCATTCATGCGTCATCTTGCGTCGTCCAGACTCCATGGGCAATCTGCGCATGTCCATGCGGAATAGGTGCTTTAAAATGGGCTTTTTCTCTGCCGATTTAGTTCTGATCGATTAGGAATGGGTCACGCCGTGTTCAGGAGATTGAGGCGCATAAACGTCTATTCGATCATGTCTCTAGCACCCCCACAGCCGTATCGGCAACCACTTACATCACGGCTCTCGTCCACATTCATTCATATGCTCCCCCCGCAATCTCCTCCCTGATTTCAATGTAACGCGGAAGTGTAGTGGTCTATAGGGTGCACGCATCCGCTATGATGGAAACGAAAATAGAGGAAGAGTGAGTGGTGACCACGCCTAGTACTATATAGTACGTCAGTAGGGCGGGGCCTGGCAGGTGCTGGGTGTATTGGTTTTTATTCGTTGATGGAGTACACTAGGTACATGAGATGAGGTATATCTCGGTATGGCTTAACAGCGGGACGCGATGCCAGTACGAGTATATAACTTGGTTCTGCATGTATCGTGCTTCCATTCAAACAGACGTCAAGTCTCACTCACGTGAGACTTCCTCTCTAGATACTCTTCAATACCTGGCCAGGGTACTCCTGGGTCCTAGTGCCCCCCCATGTTACACTATTATGTCATGCACATGTATTTTATATGTTAATAAAATTGCATTTATCTTTAGTCCTAATTCTGTCACTGTTTGATGTCACAAAGAAGGGTGTATCCGAAAGCTGTCTACAACATTTGTAACATGTGATGAAAAGTAAACAAATAATTAACTGTATTAGACATTTGTTAATGATATAATAGGCTTCACTTTAGATTAGGGCACACAATAGCATCTGCAAATGATTTATAGATGTTTTATGAATGTCTTAACAAATCATTTGTTGAACATGAAAAATAAATGGAGATACAGTATAGTCGTTTTTTCATATCCATTTTTCAAAGCATCTACAAATGTGTTACTACACATTAAACAACATTATTTAATGATGAACAAATCAAGTACAAACAATGTTGATAATGAGTTATAAATAATGTAGAACTAATCTGTAAATGTTATACAAATATAGTTATAAATGATTTAATAATCATTTATGAATGTATATAAATCGTTTGTTCATGATCAGTTCATTATCCACTAATGCGTTATAAATACTTTGTATATGTTATACAAATATAGTTATAAATGATTTAATAATCATTTATGAATGTATATAAATGGTTTGTTCATGATTAGTTTAGTTCATTATCTACAAATACCTTATAAATGTATTATAACAGGGTGTTATTATAAAGTGCTACAGAAAATTGTGAAATTGAGTAATAGATAGAACTACTGCAAGCGTATGGATACAGGATGAGATACAAGACAATAACTCAGGGCCGTATGCGTCGGGGGCAGGAGAAGCCACTCAGAATAGGTAAGGGCGGAGCAGGTAAAGTTCAGCACTGCAGGCCAGACAGAAGGCGGTATGAAGCTGTTCCATGGGACCAGTTGAGACAGAGACAGAGGTTAAAAAGGTTCTCCCATGTCTGCAGAAAAGCAGAAATGGGTGCAAATTGACATCCTAACTAAACTAGACAGATTCATCTAAGGGTCAGTCCCTGACCAGGTGAGATCAGGGTAGGTTGAAGGAGAAAGAGAAAAGATGGGTCTTAAGCAGGCATTTAAAAGCTTCGACAGAGCAGGCGCCCCTGACGACGGCAGGTAATTTCTTCCACAGGGAGCACGGTAGACAAAGGCTCTGTGGCCGGCGGATTTCTTTTTAACCCTAGGAATCGATAGAAGCCCCGCATTTTGTGAGCGCAGAGCACAAGCGGGCGAGTATCGAGAGATGAGATTGGATAGATACTGTAGAGCGGTGCAAGCCCATTTAAAATTTTGTAGGTGAGGAGTAGCACTTTAACACATTGGGCGCCAGAGGTCGCTGTGGGCGTATGGCCGTGTGTGCCAGCGCTGTAATGAACGGGGGTACATGACGGTGTTTGCAGTGCTAAAACTATATTAAATATTATAGCTATGGATCTAATAATATAGTCGATTGTCATTGAGTTTCTTCCGGTCAACATGCAAAAAACATAATTTTTTCATCAATACCGTCGCTCCCGTTTTATACCGTGGTGAATATGAGTATAGTTTTAGAGTAATTCTGTGTAATCCCAGGAAATGCCTCTAAACAGCATTTTATTGCATTTTACTAGGAAGCGTGCCATTCCTCGCTTGGATCGACAATCAATCTGAAATCAACGCTAGATTATCGGTATTATGTTTCATCATGCATGCATGAAGGGGGGGGGGGGTTATGCTTTGATCGTCACCAACGGCATACGTTGTGGAGTAACGTTACAGGACACACACTGGTCACAATAAAGGCATGCTCGGATCAACGCAAGATTGATAACATATAGCACTTACCTTGCCTAGGATGTACTGCAAAAAGAATAATCCAATTATCTGATCGCCATTCCAAGTATTGATCTCGATCGTGTTGCCAAGATAATCCATGAAAATACATGAATCCACGGTGCTTGATTCTTCCCAATCCATGTGTTATAAACGGTGCTACTGCCCGAGTAGGAAAACCCGGACTGGATTTGTTAGATCAACATACAGGCTGAGCTAGAGAGAATCCAATGACGTGCAATAGCGGCCGCAAGGCGTTAGGCGGCGGTATTGGACGTTTGCGATCTCAGACCCATTCAGGACAGCCTGCACAGGCTGCCCTGATGAATTATCAATGGAAATAGTGAATAAAAGACATAACGATCCAGAAACGTGTTAATAAGTGATTGGCACTCAACCGTCGGGTTTATCCGTGAACGGCACTGAAAGTGTTAAAGCCAGATCTGGCTTGAATAGGAAGCCATAGTGTAAGGCGGACAAAACTGGTGTGATGTTATCAAATGTTCTAGTTTTAGTTAGTATCCTGTACATGTACACATACTGTACATACAGTATAAACAGATAGACACATATCTCTCTCACATACACAAACACACAGATGTGCACACATACACACCTATCTCTCTCTCACACACACACACACACACACACACACACACATACACACAAAACGTAACAAACGTATTGCTGCTGTCGGGTGAAAACCTTGTATCTCCAATTCTGGTGATTTTCATGTTTGTACTTGTATTTAAAGTTGACATCATTCTCTAAGAAGTTGTGAGTGAGTTTCATTACCCTACCTAGGGACCATAAAACCCATTCAAAATCCTATGTATGTCAATGAATCTGCAAATGAGGTTGTTTTTCTCAATTCCCCGAAAAGTTTACCCTCAGGAAATACAAGGTTTCCACCTCGACAGCAACGATCCTCAGGTGGAATAGGATCAAGCTACCTCCCGGTCCTTCCCACCGCCCCTCCCCCACACACTACCAAACACAGCAGAGAGCTGTCAAATAAGGAAACACTTGTTTTGAAGAGAGGGGGGGGGGATTCAGATTTATTTATTCCAGAACGAACCATGCCGGTCGACGGAGGGACAAGCTCCCTTCCATCTGTCATCGTTGAAGCCACGCGCGTCTGACACAGGGATTCATTCGTCTTGTCGTCTTTGACAGTCGGATTTTCCCGCCGTACTCCCGCCAGGAGTCGCCCGGGATTTTTGGAGGCAGACTAGAGAAAGGAAACACTCTGTGACAAGAGGGGTAGGCTCTTTATGAATGCAAATGAGTGTGGGGGGGAATTCATGGAGCAGCTACTATATAGCAGGGGGCTCCTCCAAGGCTCTGGCATCCATCTCATCCACCCCCCCCCCCCCCTCCCCCTCCCTCCACCCACAACCCACCACCCACCAGGCGCAGCTCAGCCCAAGCTTTGCCATGAGGTCTAAGGGCTTCCCGGGGCCCTACAGCAAGAGCAGAGAGCAGACATGTATACTCACAGAGCATGGCAGTCCTATGGCTGCTTGGTACACACTGCGACTGCCCCCTGTGTCTGGTTTACAGAGCATGGCAGTCCTATATGGCTGGTACACACTGCGACTGCCACTTGTGTCTTGTTCTCTCTGTTTCCCCCGAATGATAAGCTTTCCTGTTTCTACACAGCAATCACAGAACGTTTTTTTTTTATTAATTAATTAATTTTGTATTATTATATATTTTATTAATCGCATATTTTGTGTCAGTTCTAAATCTACCTTAAACGGATCTTTTTCAAGTTTTAATCTGAGGGTCAACAAATGCTTGCTTTATGCAGCCATTTAACACAAAAGGATGACCCTCATTTTGCATCAAATTCAAAACAGAGTGATGCACAAAATAACTTCAAAGAAAATAATAATTTAAAACAATGAATAAAGTGTGCATGAAATAATAGGGGAAAGAAAACATTAGGAACTTGTTACATTCACCCACACAAGGGCTGAGGACTCACCCCCCGCCCCCTCTCTCTCACACACACCCAGCTCTCTTTCTCTCTTGCCCCTTCCTCCTCTCTCTCTCTCTCTCTCTCTCTCTCTCTCTCTCTCTCTCTCTCTCTCTCTCTCTCTCTCACACACACACACACCTACACACACACACACACGCACTTCAAGTCAGAAACAAACATAGTATCAATGAGAGTATCAATAATACACCTGAGGGAAGTCTAGTAAAAAAAAATCCATTAAAGAAAATAGTGGCATTAAAAGAATTGTGCGTTAATAACGCGTTAACTTTGACAGCCTTAATTATTATTTTACTATGATACATCCGCATCCCCATGTGTGTGTGTATGTGTGTTTGTGAGTGTAGGCGCATGCCTGTTTGTGTATGGTGTGTGTGTGTGTGTGTGTCTGCATGTGTGCACACGCGCATGCATGCATACCCTTACACACATGTAACAGTTGTATCATTTGACATTTAGCTCCCATGTTATCCCGCGTCAGGGACAGTAAGTCAGATGCTATATGACAGCCATCTCTCACCCTGACCCAGCCCCCTGCCCTCATACAGAACAGGCTATTCCATATTAGATTGGGGAATAAAAGTGGTCATCCTGCTAAAAGTCCTGGTCCTCTATTAGCTATTATTAATGCTATAGCTGGTCCAGAACAGAAGTCAGGGGCCATTATGTATAAAGTATATCTTACAATAGCAGTGCTGATTTGAGGCAGGGTACATTTAGCCATATTTCCTATTACCCATAACCAATGATGCTGTCAATCGGTAGAGTCCTTTCTCAGCATAGTCCATGCTGTACCTCATACTGGATTTCTGCAGTTCCAACTTTAGCTACAAAACTAATTAAAGTTATGGGGCCACTCTCAATCTGTATACGCCCTGAAATGAATCCTGGAACCTACTCCACAGTGCACCCAAAGCAAATCAGTTAGCTTCAGAGCATAATATGCATGAAGCATATCATGGATTGTGCTGGGAATGGACTCTACCCCTCGACAACACCATCCATGCAAAGGAAATAGGGCTAGGGGTCCAAAGTTCTGAACTGACCCATTAACTTATATGGTCACGTGACCCGACTGCTAATCCTAGATCAGTACTCCTTTCTTGATTGGTTGATTGATTGATTCATTTGGTTGGTTGGTTTCTTTCTTTATTATTGTCATTCACCCATTCACCCAAGCGCCCCAGCCCACATAAACGTACAAGACACTAATATAAAAGATGCAATGGTGTGCAACATAAAAATCAATACTGGTATATAAACTCCACACATAAACTCCATTTTACACACACAAGGTGTTCTGTCTTCTCTCCCTTGCCCTACAAACAACATTTGCCACAAAGAAAACACCTTTCCTGAATCATTTAGCCAAAATAAATTAGCAGAGATTACATTTGACTAAAGAGTACACTTCTTATTTCTCCATATAGGACAGTAAAACATTAAATGGATTTAATTAGAAATGTCTCCCCAAATCACATAACAAAAAAAAAGTATATTCTTCGAATATTTATGTATAAAGATCTCTAACTCCAAATGATTCACAAAAATAAAAGGTGATTACTAAAAAAAAACATGTTGCATGCCACCGTGTGGTCACACTAATGAGTAATGATACAGGCACTATGAAGATTTAAATGATTCTTGATTGTTTGTCTTGTTTTTCCGCTGCTTTACTCTATCTGCCACATTTTATTAGTTGTATTGTGAGATATTCAACAAGCCAACTAAACAGCACTGAGTTTGAAATTAATTGAAGTGAATGGCTGAATGAATTAATTGAAGTGAATGACTGAATGAATTAATTGAAGTGATTGACAGCATTAATTAATTGATGAATTGAAGTGAATGACTGAATGAATGAATTGAATGAATCACTGAATGAATACATTTAAGTGAATGACTGAATTAATTAATGTGAATGACTGAATGAATTAATTGAAGTGAATGACTGAATGAATACCTGCACTTATATAGCTCTTTTCTAGTATACATATACTGCACAAAATGCTTTACAATGGAGTGACTGCAAATATTCCTTTCAGTATAGGTGGCCTCTGTAGGAATCGAACCCCTGACCCTGGCAATATTAGTGCCATGCTCAGAGTGCCGAGTGCTCTACCCATGGAGCTACACAAAGCCAATAAGTGGGAACGTCAGTGCTCCCATTCTCAGTATAGTTGTAGTAAGGAGGGTCAGTAGAGGCGGGGACAGGGGCAGGCAAGGAAATGCTGAGTCGGCTGCTGTCCCTTAATCTATTTGAGGCTTGATTAAAGTTTAATTCGTGCCCATCTCCTAATGCTGGCTGGTGTGTGTGTGTGTCTGTGTGTGTGAGAGAGCATGTGTGTGTTTCTCAGCAGCGCTCGCTTGGTGAGTAGTTTCAAGCTGAGCCCAGGTCTTTTCTCTCTGCCCAGGCCCCCACTTTATTCATGCCTGAGGGATGCTGGGAGCTGCAAACAACTGAATTTTTCATCAAGGTTACTTCCTGGAGAGATGTGCCATGCAGTCGCTGTTTCTCCTGCGGTTCGTGCCTGGGCTCATACATTAGTTAGCCTGCCCTGACCTGCAGCTCTCTCCGCGTAAGGAGTTGTTTGACCCTGGCTGGCTCCAGTGGAAGACCTGGGTGCCGCGCTGTGGAGTCAGCAGGCGTTTCTGTTGTGAAGCGTGAAACATTCATGTGTTTTGTCTGGGATGATTTCCCACCACGGAACGTGTTACAATCCGTGTGCCGCACTGTTCATCAGAGGAGTCTCACTCTGGATGGTGTGGTGATATATAACTGGTTCACATCTCTAGTGGGAATGTGGAAATGCTTGACATGAGCATCTTTCATTTTTCAGAAAAACAACTCCCCAATTAATGTAAGAAAACATCTACTATTTATAAGAATATTATTTCCAGTCAGCTTCATTTGCAATTCTAATCAAATCCCAGCGATTATTTTACTGAGATTATAAATGCGGCAGCAACACATTCTGTTTTAATGGAGGAGAGAATGTGCCATGTCAGATAATTTTACCCCCCCCCCCCCCCCCTCATTAAGACTGAAATCTTGTTTTTCTGAATTTTGCAAGCAGGGCCACAAGATCTTAATTATTCTATTCAGACTTTGATTTCCCATATCTGCACTAAAATAGTCTCTGTATGCAGAATTACAATGGAACAGACCTGATTTTGGAACCACAAATATGCTATTCGTCGAATTCCCCCTAGTCTCTCTTGTTTATATATATTCGAATATGGAATACTCAAATATTTCAGTAGATAGAATATTATTAAACATTCAGGGGAGAAAAAATAACGCAATGGTTTTCTGAGATTGGATTTGACCCAAAACGAGGTGGGAGAGAGAACTGAGATGATTTTGGAAACCCTTCTTGATTTTAATTCACCATTTCATCCGCTGTCGAGGTACAGTGGTTGAGGAGGAGGATATACTACTGCTGCTGCTGCTGAGTAGGAGGAGGTGGGTAATACTGTTACCTCATCCTCTAATGTATTTCAGTGGCAGTTAGGTAGGCTGAGAAATACCCAGAGAAAGAGGCGGATATGCTCTATGTACCTTATACCCTAACCCTTGGCTACACCAC
This sequence comes from Notolepis coatsorum, assembly GCF_963971535.1. Classification (NCBI taxonomy): domain Eukaryota; kingdom Metazoa; phylum Chordata; class Actinopteri; order Aulopiformes; family Paralepididae; genus Notolepis; species Notolepis coatsorum. The sequence continues at coordinate 60,970,770 of NC_140177.1, read as the reverse complement.
TCAACTAGTCTCCATAGGATGTGTGCAGTTGGAGTGAGTCGTGCTGTAAAAAGGCCAGTGCACCGAGAGCATCACCTCCCGAGTAGCGTTTCAGGAATAAAACCAAATACCATATTGTTATATTGTATAGGTCAACACATTAATTTGGCTGAAACCTATGTCAGTATTCAAAAAGCCAATGGAGGTGTACAGTTTTGCTTGTACAGTTGTACAGTGTCCCCCACCCACCCAACCCGCAAATCTGGTATGTCATAAATGTATAGATGTAGCAGTAGGCCTACTGTCTATCTGTATGTCGTGTATGTCATATATGTTATGATGAATTGAAAATGGGGGACCCTGATGTAAACAAGACAAAAGTCTTTCTCTGGTCTGCATCCCCTTAACAATTGTATGTATTGAGCTGTACTGTACTGTACCCATTCTGCAATCTGTTAATAAAGTTTTCAATCAATCAATCAAAGATGAGATACTGCAGGGTGAAAAGTGAGTTTTTCATCTGCCTGAGACAAAATGTCACGTGCACACTGCACAGTATTCCACAATAGATATAGAGCAGCATACAATACCAGCACGAATGCCTTCACGAGCTCTATATGCAACGAAAGATAAGCATCCGTGATCCGTCACAATTTGACTTGATTCAAACAGGAAATTAACATGGACGCCGGCTCACCTCCAGACTCCCATGTCAGGGTGTGAGAGGTAAACGCATGTGGGATAAGTGGAGGCTTGCTGTGCACTCCTCGTCTGGGAGCAAGCACCCAACCACCCCACCACCACCACACACACACCTCACCACCATCACCACCAACCACACTGACAATTACTGCCTTGCCTCCTATTCAACACTTAATGAGAAAACAACAGACTGATCGATTTTGCCCTGGCCGTTAAAAAGGAAGGTAGCATTTGGATAGAAGCACAGATCAACCTCTGAGGTGCCCCTCATAGCAGCTGCAACATGTTGTGATGTTTTGTTTTAGAGGATTGCTATCTGATTATAGCGATAAGAACCATATATTTGATGCCATCCACCTGTGGACATTTGAATGAAGTACAGGTTTGAGCTGCTACTCATGATACTGTACAGAACTGGCAGGTATCAGAGATACTGAGATAGCCTTGCAGTGGGATAGATAGCAGTGCACGGTGAGATAGCCTTGCAGTGGGATAGATAGCCTAGTGCATGGTGACAATTAGTGACATGGGTCCAACAGAAATGTTGCTGGATATGATCATTTCTGTTCGTGTTTGGGGCTTTAGTATGATTTATTATTTTCTTGATTGATTATGGAAGTAAATATTCACCATGCAGGAAAATATATGGTCTCACGTTGACAGGATGTGTTTTCTTTACACCACCATGCTGTGCTATTGGACCAGAGCTTCAGTGCCAGTCACAATTATTTATTAGGCTACATATTCACTCTCTATCCATCACTGTATTGCCACCCGGTCCGGTCCCCGTGTTAGGTCACATCTCTTTATGTTTATTGCGTGTCCCACCTTCCCCGAGTATAGATGATTGACGTTTCCAGAGGCGGCCGAGGTGGGACTTGCGCGCTCTTCTTCTCCAATCGTTGCTTGAGGGGCGGGGGCTTTTTATCCATACTCTGCTTATGAGTCCGTTGCTAGACATAAGCGAAACAATAACAGTTGGTGATACTTTGAACATCCAAGCTTCAAAGCGAGTGACTGTTATACATGTTTGGCACGTCAAGATTTTAAGGACGTTGGGAATTTCACAAGACGGGCGTTACACGCGCCACTTTTAATCACATTAGGAGCCTTTAGTGTTGAATCTGCTTTTTCTTCTTCTCTCCTACAGTAGCGGTGCAGGAGTGGCCAAAGCCAAAAGCAACTATTCAGATCAGATTTCACCTAAACCAGCTGGGAGAGAGAGAGAACGGCCGAGAGGGGGTTTGTAGTCCTCCTCCTCCTCCTCCCAGATCCACAAAAGCTTACCAAGGAAAGGGGAGAGTGTGGGGCGGCGTGAGTGGTGCGAGAGACGCAGAGGAATCCAAAGGAATTTCCGAGGATATTTCGTCTGTCGCTGTTAGAAGAAGAGGGGGAAAGTATTTGTCTGTTGGGAGCCAGGCAGCCGAGAGACCGTGGTCAAGAGGATGGACGATCAGCCTCGCTTGATGCACTCCCACGGAGTCGGCATGGCCGGACACCCCGGCATGGCGCAGCATATGCAGGAGGGCACGGGGGGGACGGACGGGGAGGGAAGGAAGCAGGACATCGGAGACATATTACAGCAAATAATGACCATCACAGACCAAAGCCTGGACGAAGCTCAGGCCAGGTGACGTTACAAAAGAGTTGTTTACATTACTCAAGATGGAAAATAGCATGCAGTGTTTATTATCGTTACATAAAAAAAAATGTAAAAACTACATTGAAACAGTGTGGTCGTCTGTATCCAGACCGTCTCTGAAATGAAAACAATAACGCCCACCCCTGTGCAGTAACTGCGCGAAAGGGGATAAAGACCCTTAGTATGAGTTCTTAGAATCACTTTAGTATTTTATTTCGTGTACCAACTTTTTATCAATAGTTTATATGTATATGTAGTAAGTATATATATATATATTAGTATAATATATAATAATATTATTATTATTTTTTATTATTTTTAAATCAGTTAGCTTATTATTGTATCGTTGTTTATTGAAACGTTTTCTAAACTGTGGAGCAGTATGTTACCACTTCAGTTTCCCATAGGCTTTCAGTTTCATCCACAGCGTATTACAAAGGAGTTTAGTAAACCTGCGTTATGCATGTTGCAGATTATCTTGAGCTAGTTTTTGATAGAAGGAACTTTTAATAATGACCAATTAATGATCAATGCTAAAAATAGTGTAGGAGACGTATTCCAGCGTGCGCCTATAGGCTAAAATGTCAGATACGATTAATTGAACTAGTGAACATTAGTAGTGGTTATACTTAGAATTAAAGTACGTCATTGTTTTGTTGTGAGACAAAGAAATATATCTGTTTTCTTTATGTTTCAGTGTTCAAAGTGTAGGCTGTTTGTGAAATTCATCAACCTTTCCCTTTGCTTAAGCTAACCAACAGGTCCTGAATTGAATGTTAATGTACAACGTTTTAAGTAGCCTACTACTACTACTACTACTACTACTACTACTACTACTACTACTACTACTACTACTACTACTACTACTACTACTACTACTTTAGTCGTGAGCAAAGTCCCACACTATATAGCCCTGATTTACACAAGTGATATTCTTGATGTTATTCAATTTACAATCTCTTAATATGACATATCCCCATGGCAACCTGAACCTGTCGAGTTTAGTAGGGTTATTATCATTGCCATCTGCTTAATTGTTGATTGATTGATTACTGTTTAAATCTTTTTAGGAAACATGCACTGAATTGCCACAGAATGAAACCTGCTCTCTTCAACGTCTTGTGTGAAATAAAAGAGAAAACAGGTAAGACCTTAATATTTGTACCTTTTTTGTTTTGTGTTTACTTTGGAGTACCTCATTGACATCCATCGTTTTACTTGCACTTAGTGTTCTGATTATATATTGTATCACCTGCCATCCTTCTTGCAACAGCACAGTCCCACCAAATGAGAACCCCCCTATTCTGAACATCATCAGCCTTTATGCATTTTATCTATATTTATGCAATATATCTTTTTTCTCATAAAAACATTCCTATTTTTAAATGTACATACTCTGGCAATATCATACCACAGTTAATCACTCTCTTGTTCAGCAGTACCTCATTAGTGCCGTTGTAAATGTATTTGACACACAACAAGAAGTCTATATATCAATCAGCCTGACACATAGGTGACACGCCACCCATTTGAATGGTACTGGTACCAGATGAAGTGCTGTCACAGGGTGGAAGAGTTTTCACCAAGACAATTGGACCTTTCTCACCCTCATCCCTGTAATGTTTTTCTAAGCCTGGTTTGATGGTGTTTGTTCAGCGAGCTGTTTTACATGCGCAGGCAGGTCAGAGGGATTTTCTCTGTTTACGTTTGCAACAAGGGTCAAAGTCATGAAAAGGAATGTGTGAAATACTACGCACTTAACAGCGGATTAAAAAACAGGCTCTGCTCACCTGTCTAAAGCCAGTGTAAATATCCTCTGAGGGATATCCAAGAATCCGGCTTAAGAAAATGCTTTTCAAGGTAGGAAATTAAAAAAGAATCTCTGATATAACTCCATCTGTTTGAACATGACTTTGACGCAGGTCTTTCAGATTATTGAGAGAGCCTTGTCACTCTGTCTACAAGTGTGAGTGGCTTTGTGTTAAATTCCCACTCACAGCACAATCTACCATGTTGACAGTAGAAAACACACTCAGGGGGCCAGTAAGGAGACCATAGCATGTTCCTAATTTGCCATGAAGTGCTATTGACTGATATTTAATTTCTATATGAGCCTCTGGCAGGAGCTTTCCTCAAAAAGAACGAGGTAAAAGCAGACATGTTTCGTGTGTTTTTCCCCACCACTAACACTATAGATAAGAACATAGCTCAAGTCAGTCCTGTGAGAAGAACGCTGGAATACAGTAAAGGTCGGGCCCTGTTTCTAAACAGCGATGCTTTTAGAGAGTGAGAGAGTAAAGGCCCAGGGCTCCTTTGTACACTGTCTGGCGTCGCTCTGGGTTCAGCTAGAGTTCGTTTCCAAAAAGAAGAACAAAAGTGACTTGGACCTTTTCCTTGCTTTCCCCCCTGCCTCCTCCTCTGACTCTCTTTCCACCGCTCAAGAGGTTCTCACTGGAGAGACTCCCTTGACCTGCAAGTGCTTTTTCTTCTCCAGTTCAGCACAGAGATTTAAGGCATCAAAGGGTATTTCAACAAACTGTATAGCCTAGTTTGTGTTGTAAATGTGGCTGTTTTGATTCAAAGTGTTGCCTTATCTAGAGTTTCTCAATTGTGTTTACTTTGAACAAGATCTAGATAAGTCTACATTTTTACGACTAGTATCTAAATGTAAAGGTGTGACCATGAAGTTTTAAAGGAACACTCCAACATTTTGGGAAATTAGCTTATTTGCCATCTACCCTGGAGTTAGACAAGAAGATACATACTTTTTTCTTCTCTGTGCATGCAGTAGGAGTAGGAAGACACGCACCGTTAGCCTAGCTTAGAGTCAGTCACTGGAAGTAGGTTCCTCCATTAGCCTAGTTCCCAAAGTCTTCCTACTCCTACTGCATGCACAGAGAAGAAAAGGGTATGTATCTTCTTGTCTAACTCCAGGGTTCAGAAAATGTTGGAGTGTTAAGATACATACCCTTTTCTTCTCTGTGCATGCAGTAGGAGTAGGAAGACGGGCACCGTTAGCCTAGCTTAGCGTCAGTCACTGGAAGTAGGTTCCTCCATTAGCCTAGTTCCCAACGTCTTCCTACTCCTACTGCATGCACAGAGAAGAAAAAGGTGTGTATCTTCTTGTCTAACTCCAGGGTAGATGGCAAATAAGCTAATTTCCCAAAATGTTGGAGTGTTCCTTTAACAGTGGGAATCAAGACTCGCTGACTAATCACGTATACCTGACTATATCCTCTGTCTAAATTGACCTATCTCAAATTCTTTTCTTGATCCTCCAATTGCAGCTGCTGCTTCTCGGGAAGCGACAGTTGTGATTGGAGGATCAAGAAAATAGGCCCTGGCCCCCGGCTCATCCGCGTCTCTACATTTCGTAGCCGCATTTCTGCAGACCCCTCTCTGATTGGTTGAGCCCATTTCTGCAGACCCCTCTCTGATTGGTTGAGCCCATTTCTGCAGACCCCTCTCTGATTGGCCGAGCGCGCGCATGCGCATGAGCCGCGACAAGCTCCTCTAGCCAGGAGTCAAAACTCCGTTAAGCTCCAGAGAGAGAGGCTGAAAACCCACAGTTCTTGCCTGACAGATGGGAGCCGAAATCCCGGATCCGAGTTTTCTGATGAATAGCCCCAAAACATGGAGGTCGCGAACGCAATTTATACGCATGGAAGTATTGATTACGCCATAACGAATCATTAAAAAAATATACCGTTAACTGGAATATGTTGTGTGTGCCTTTACACATATGTTGGATAGGCTTATGTAATTGGTTTGTCATTAAAAACCAATAATAATCGCTCGCCGGCTTCGCTGACCAGAGCTCTCTCAGATTCAAAGTTTTAATTGCAGCCTGGAACATACATGTTTCGGAACCAATGTGTAACTAGACAGTTACAATATAACATTTATATTAATTAACCCAGTTAATGCCTTAAGAGAAAGAGTCTGGTGGTCAATTGCTACGGAAATGTTGTGTCTTACTAATAATAACTAATTCCTTGGTCAATAGAAGTCTCTGTGATACTTTCTGAATATGATTTGGGAACATCAAATGGGCAGGCCGCGAAATAACATAACGTTACAATGTACAGTTTCTGACAGCTGGCTGTGTTGTGAAATGTGCATAACGTTATGAATAAACCGCGAAGTCACGCGAAATAACGTTATACGCGATTGATATGATAACATTACATCCGCCTTTTACTGCGTGACGAGCTAAACCAATCAGAGAGGGGCTTTGCTCAACCAATCAGAGAGGGGTCTGCAGAAATGGAGTTCAACCAATCAGAGAGGGGTCTGCAGAAATGCAGCTACGAAATGTAGAGACGCGGCTCATCCACAGCCCTATAGGTGATTATTTGAGCAGACAGAAGTGAACATCTTTTCGCAGCACTGGTATGTGACTCGGGTCATTCACCGTGGCATTTAGAGCCAAATATGCTGAGTGCAGTGTGTGCGCATGGGAAGAACAGCCTGTAATTTGTATTTTTTTTTTTTTTTTTTTTTTTTATCATATTCTTTTATGAAGAGTCAGCTTTCACATTGTTGCAGCCAAGTGTCTCTCTAGAGAATTGCAAAGAGGGGTACACAATTAAATTTTTTTTACATTTCATATTATATTGAAATGAAAGATTCTGCCTTAAGAAAAAGCTTTTTCTCTGAAATATTCTATAAGCATGCAGCACATGTTAGTTGTGTGCATGCCAGCTACGCACACGTGTGTTGCGTGTTCCGTGGCTGCTCCATGTTGGTGGTGGGCGCGTGTTGACAGCAGCAATACGGGGCGGCGCAGCGCTGAGGCGTCCTTTGGCAGGCAGCTGACAACCATGGCAGGGAGTGCATGCCAACAGCGGACAGAGCACACCTTAAAGCCCCAATCCTGAGTTTCTCTTTTGGCCATATCTATGTGGGGTAGTTTAATTTAGAGATGGAAAATAAGCCTTTTTTAGAACGTTCTTAACTCATTCTAGATGTTTGTTTGTTTTACCCCAGTGTTTACACACATTACCAATGTAAACAAAGCTTTTACAGCCCCCCAAAAATCTAAATCATACTTTACCTATTGTCTAGTCTTAGTCCTTGTATCAAGAGCTCAGTTAATCAACATGTCTCCATTCTTATTTATTATTTCTTTTTGGTGGTGGGGCCACCCGATTGTTAAGGTTTGGATCACGGATCGGGCCTTTTACTCCTGACCTCACTCTACACCCCCATGCATTTGTGCTGGGGTCGGCCCCGTGTCATGGTGGAGGGTATTTAGCAAGCTTAAACAAGCACACGGTTACTCATCGGCTTTGTAAAAAAAACAAAGGTTGGAGGCTTGTGTAGCTGCTTTCAGCCATTCTACCTGTTTAGCTGCACCAGTGTAGGGTTTCTGAAAACGTTCGTCAGCCTGTTCACTGCCCCCCCCCCCCCCCCACACGTCTCGTAGCTTCACAGAACTAACTCATTGTTACTAAAGTTCCTGATAGCACTTAACGTTGTGTTTTTCCTGTGCTTGCTTCACATCCTGTGAGAGTTGGAGAGCATCTTGTCGTGTGTGTGTCTGTGTCTGTGTGTGTGTGCGTGCGCGTGTGTGTGTGATGTGTGTGTGTGCGTGCGTGTGTGTGGAACCATTATGGCAAGTGGTGCTGGCACGTACAGGTTGACGGTAAGAGAAGCCAGACACCAAGTCAATGTTCCTGGGTGTCAGATTTCAGGCCCAGTCTCCTACTCTCTTCAATCTCTCTCTCTCTCTCTCTCTCTCTCTCTCTCTCTCTCTCTCTCTCTCTCTCTCTCTCTCTCTCTCTCTCTCTCTCTCTCTCTCTCTCTCTCTCTTTCTCTCTCTCTCTCTCTCTCTCTCTCTCTCTCTCTCTCTCTCTCTCTCTCTCTCTCTCTCTCTCTCTCTGTTTGGCTCTGGGACTGTTTCATCGGGTCAGTCTGTGTCAACAGACTCCACATTGCTCCCATGCAGACTCGGGTCAGATGGAGAGCTCCTGCATGACTAATGTGATCAGATGGATCATATATCACACCTCTTGTACCTATCAAAGCCCGGGGTCCTACTGAACCTAACGGACCAGATGACCCCCGTCCGCTGGCCTCTCATGGCACTGTACACCGTTTCGTAGACATTCACTAAAACACACGTTAACTCGTACCCAGAGAAAAAGAGCCTCCTCGCTCAGGCACAATGCAAGGATATCTGTTTTGACGACTGCACTAAAAATTATACACGGGTGGATTCACTAGATACAGAAGTGAATAGTGATATAATGTCAAATGACTATTTTCGGTATTTTCACGAGCATCGACATCAAATACAAAGGAAAAAAGACAGTGTCTCCGATAGTGGAGCTCCCAGGAAGCCGGTGTGTAGAGACTACAGCCACTATCGCTCCCAGAGCTGCTGTTTTTCAGTATTTAATTGACACGGTTGTCCATGATGAGTTCAAGGGTTAGTGTTGCCTCTCTTTGTTACTCTCCTCTCATCTCCAGTGACAGATGGAGGCATTAGTCTCCAATGTGCTGCTGTCCTGAAACTAATGGCTATGTCCTTGGTCTCCCCGCGCTGGAGACTGTATATCTGTCCCAGGCTTGGAAATGCCGAAGCAGCAGTTTATCCTCCCATGTTTTAGTTTCCACGGAAATAAGACTGAACAGGACTCTCTCTGTTCTCTCATAAATAACAAAGTTTTCAAAAACAGCTTTTCTGTATGAGGGTATGTTGCTGCTTTGATTTGATTTCCTGTCAGCTATTCATATTTGCATTGATAGGAAATTGTTTATAAATGTTTATGAATGTTTATGTTGTCAAATTTGAAAACAGAAGTGGTTCTGATTAGAACTGGTTTATTTCTATACTGTTTTTGGACTTATCCTGCATACTGTATATTTAAAGACACTATGACCACACTGACAGTGTAAACAGATGCTCTTGAGAAACAACATGATGCAGCCAGTGTTTTCGCTGTTCCCTGTCCTCCAATGTAAGCTCACTTGCAATTAGGACAGCTAATAAATTATGCAAATGTTGAGGGGCTTAATTGAGACATGTTAATCATGTTTTAAGAGGCTAATTACAGCCCTGTATATCTGAGGTGGGAGTGGTAATTAGCTGTGATAACAGGTCTGGCTGTTGAATGGTCATATCGTGTGTGTGTGTGTGTGTGTGTGTGTGTGTGTGCGTGCGTGCGTGCGTGTGTGTGTTTGTGTGTGCGAGTGTGCGAGTGTTTGCATGCTTGTACATGCTCATTTGTGGTCTGCAACAAAAAACGAACAGTCTCTTACGAGTTTTACTTCTATATCCCAAGTGGGTTGTATGTGTATGTGTGTATGTGAGCATATGTGGGTGTGTGTAAGTGAGTATATTTGTTTGTACTGTGTATGTGTGTGTGTACAGTGTATACCTTATGTATGTGTGTGTGAGTTAGGCTTGGGTGATATTGAAATTCCCCTACTGACGATATTGCTTTAAGAAAAACAATACATTATATTATATTATTGTCCAAAGAAAAGCTGAAAAGATGCATATGTCTTTTATTTAGAAGAATTTAAGCATTATGATTCCATCTTCCAATCAGAATTGATAAAGTGGGCGGTGATGGACATATATCGCTGTAAATGAACACTTGACCACATGTCTGTGGTCAGTATAGAACTATCCTACATGTCTGTGGTCAGTATAGAACTATCCTACATGTCTGTGGTCAGTATAGAACTATCCTACATGTCTGTGGTCAGTATAGAACTATCCTACATGTCTGTGGTCAGTATAGAACTATCCTACATGTCTGTGGTCAGTATAGAACTATCCTACATGTCTGTGGTCAGTATAGAACTATCCTACATGTCTGTGGTCAGTATAGAACTATCCTACATGTCTGTGATCAGTGCGTAGAACTATCCTACATGTCTGTGGTCAGTGCATAGAACTATCCTACATGTCTGTGGTCAGTGCATAGAACTATGGTATGGTATGGTATGGTTTATTTCTTAATCCCCGAGGGGAAACATGGTTTGCCACCAGAGCGAATACAAATATACAAACATGAAAGAAACAATTACACGATACAATACAGGATACACAACACAGTAGGAGAGCCTCTCAACACAGTGCTAACGGTGTTCGTTAAAAAATGTAACCGCAGCAGGAACAAAGGACCTTCTCAATCGCTCAGTAGAGCATTGAGGTATCAACAACCTATCACTGAATGAGCTTCGCAGAGCATCAAAAATACTGAACAGTGGGTGGCCTTCAAAGGATAAAATGGTGTTCAGTTTAGTTCTAGAGACTATAGCACAAGATTCACAACAGGCGTTGCATAATTGTATATCATTCTGTTATCAAGGACACGTGGGGGCCATTATAGTAGCCACATGCACAATACATAAACAATAATATCATCATAGCCTAGTGAGTAGTGTTGTGTACTGTGTGTGTGTGTGTGTGTGTGTGTGTGTGTGTGTGTGTGTGTGTGTGTGTGTGTGTGTGTGTGTGTGTGTATATGATATGATATGATACATTTATTTATATTGCGCCCCTCAACCAATAGTTACATCGGCCCGGGGCGCATCCCGGGAGAGAAAGAGAAAACAAACAAAAAAGACAGGAACAATACGAAAAACAGAAAAAAATACAGGCAGTCCAACCAATCAGATAGAGAACAGACAGACATAATACACCACACATACAACAATACAAAAAACGAGCTCATGGATTGTTTATGGCGAATAGGTGGGTTTTGAGCATGGACTTAAAGGTCCGTAGAGTGCTTGCAGATTTCAGGTTGAGTGGGAGCTTGTTCCAGAGGGTCGGTGCTGCGACTGCGAAAGCCCGGTTTCCCTTTGTCACCAGTCTTGTGTGTCACGGTCCATACATTTGTGTCTGTAGTTGCATCTTACTTTGGGCATGTTGAATTTTAGTTGATTATTTGAATTCATAGTTTTCTTCCGCATTTGTCTTCCAGTTTCTCTAAAATGGCATGGTAACATTGTTAGCATTCCTCATTCACACCATCATGGGTACTAGTGGTGAACCTGGTCCCATGGTTTACTTTAAATGTTAAAAATGCTAATAATTCTACCATGCCTTTTTAGCAAAACTGAAAGACAAATGCAGAAACTATTTCGTACAATGTGACAACTGTGGTGAATAAAAATAAAAATAAAATATTTTTCACATTTAAAAAAAATCATGTTGGTTATCATGTTGGATATTATCCCCTTGAATATGTGGATGTATGATCCATTGGTCTCACCTTTCCCCCGATATGGATTATGATGATGATACAAACCTCCTTAGCCCCACCAGAAACAACGGGTATTCCAGAGGAGGGAAAATACTTTTTCAATTCACTTAACAAAAAATATGAATGCGCTGATTGCATCTCTATCTCTATATAGCCTCTGTTTACCGCTCTTCTCAATTTAGTTATCTGATGCAGCAGCACTGGCCATTCTGCAAACTGGCCTTTTATAAAAGCTTTTGTTCTTAGTTGTCTGACAGATATCATATTCAGATCCATTACGCTAAGAATGCCTTCCCACTTTATCGAATGTAAAATTGCTTTAGAGAGGAAATTTGCAAGTTTCTTTTTTTATCTGATGTTAGTCTCTTGAGCAGCTTTTAGTGTCTACCAAACCGCTCCAGTGGCATTATTGCCCTTGCAGCAGCCTCAGAATATTTTTTGGTTATTGCTACTATTTCCATTTGATTGGATTTTCCTTGTGGATTCTTGTGGAATTGCATCATGCCATGAGATCAATGTTGATGTGTGTATCTTTATGTCATTGGAGTTGAAATACATGCAAACAGTAATGCATACATTACATTCACTGTTTCCCATAGGTTATTAGATTATTTGTGGTGGTGGCAAGCTGGGAAGGATCAGGTACATACAGTCAGCAAGCTGGGGAGGACAATGTACACTTTATCAGGTACACAGTCAGCAAGCTGGGGAGGACAATGTACACTTTATCAGGTACACAGTCAGCAAGCTGGGGAGGACAATGTACACTTTATCAGGTACACAGTCAGCAAGCTGGGAAGGATAATGTACACTTTATCAGGTACACAGTCAGCAAGCTGGGGAGGATAATGTACACACACTCAAAGAGTTACATGCAACACACAATAATTGTTGATATGTTCTTGTATCAGTTTGGGAAATCTATTTATTTTGGTCTCATATTGTGGAGCCACAAATGAATCGCTGAAACACTGACACTTCAAGGTATTCAAGATGTATACAACCTCCCATCTTGGCTGTACTGTAAGAAACCTCTTCTGGTGTAACTGTTAAAACTAAATCAGTTTGTTAAAACGTCAGCAACCTCCACTCCAGTCCTATCTGTTTCCTCGCTCCGCTACACAGCCTCCCATTCCTTTTTCAACCTCAGAAACGTGGGGCCCGTGTGCTCACTCGGGTTTTCATCGGGACACTTTGATGATGGTGGTTGCCATACCAAACGCCTTGGCAGTCCATAACCTTTAATTCCGGGTGTGTGGGATCTCATTTCACCGCAGCCCTGCTGCTCAGATGTAAGCCTTGCGCTGGCAGCGTGCTGGGGATGCACAAAGAAACCCCCCCTCCCCCCTGACTACGATGAACAGTCAGACATGAAGTGGCAAGAGGCCCCCTTCTCCTGGCTGACTTAGTAAAAATGACATAAATTAATACACGCTACTTAAACCAGACCAAGATTAATGGTTGCCTTTCGCTGCGGCTTAGAAGCACTGTCAGTTGCTGTTCGCTGCCCAGACGGAATCAACACCAATCAATGAGCCCCCCCCCTCCCTGGTTTCCCAGGATATCTACTTAGGATGTTGAGAGGACTTACACACACATAAAAGCACTCTTGTGCAATGCACAGTGCACCCCACATGTATATAATACATACTTTAGACATAGGTACGAATGCACACACAGATACAGACAGAAACACGCACATGCACACACTCACAGCCTGCAAAAACAAAACACACAGCGTGCAGACACAAAAAGAAAAACTGCATGAATGAATGTCATTGAGGCCAGTCATGTTTTCTTTTGTCTGGTTAGACTATTCATGAATCGTCAGTGTTTTTGCCCACATACAGTATGATCTGGTAGGCATATCTCGTATTACTTACACACATTGGAATGTGCCACCGAAGAGCAGTGAGGCTGATGGCTCAGTAGTGATTGGATGTTTCAATTACTGATAGTAATGCCATGGTGTAGTGAGTCATGCAGTGCAGATAGCACCATTCATTTTAATCAGGACAGGGGGAGAGAGAGAGAGATGTCTCCCAGAGTAGTTTCACATTTAAATGCAGGGTAGGGCCTCCTTTCTGTCTCTTTCTCCCTGTTTCCCTCTCTCTTTGTCTGTCTCTCTTCTCTTTTTCTCTCTGCTGCTCTCCCTCTCTCTGTCTATGTCTCTTTCCTTCTCTGTTTTTCTTTCTCTGTCTGTCTCTCTTCTCTCTCGCTCTCTCTCTTTCTCTGTTTCCTCTCTCTCTCTCTCTCTCCCTCACACACGCACGCACACACACACACACACACACACACACACACACACACACACACACACACACACACACACACACTCAGGTGGAGGAGAGGTTGCCGGGTAACACGTAGCGTCAAGGTACTCTCTCTCGGTGCGCTATTCTAATTTATGTTAATAAACCTTGCTGTTGCCGTGAGAGACGGAGGGGCCACAGATCAGTCTTGGTCACCTCGGCACCTTCACCGTGAACAGAGAGGAAGACACAAACAACAATGCCAACACACACATGCATGCACACACATGCATACACACACGCACACACCCTGTGGTAGATACAGTAGGGACAGGGATGATACATTTAGCCAGACGAGTTGTTTTTGTGGCTGCAAAATCAAATGGCCCCACACACTGACAATCTGCAGTCTGTGTGGCATGGGACTCTTCTGTATGTGTGTGTGTGTATTTGTTTGTTTGTTTGTACATACGTGCATTGTACATACGTGCATGTGTGTGTGTGTGTGTGTGTGTGTGTGTGTGTGTGTGTGTGTGTGTGTGTGTGTGTGTGTGTGTGTGAAATAGACGAGACAATCTCTTAGGACAGCAGCTACTAATTCTGTAGGGGTGTTCTGGGAGGAATGGCTGTTGCATTATTGGATCCCTTCCCGAGGCGTACACCAATGACATCGCAGGTAGCATTTAGCACAGCGGGTCGAGAGCAGCAGTGTTAGCAGAGGTCAGCATTTAGCCTGGCTGTTTGGCAGCGGATCACCGGAAAGGCTGTGTCAGGGAGCCAGATAGGGCCCCTTCAAACTGCCCTCTGAAGTGCCCTTAGCACATCCAGGCAGGGGAAAGCCATAATCATAATACAAGTCGGCAACACTTGATAATACAGCCCGCATTGTACAGTGTAATTACCCATAACTTACGGTGTAATTACCCAGAACTTACGGTGTAATTACCCAGAACTTACGGTGTAATTACCACAAACTTACGGTGCAACTTCATAGTTGAATCCTTACATATAAAATATTTACCGGTTCCTACTGGTACTTAAATGTAGGTACAGCAGAAGAAGAAAAAGACAACGAGGAACAATTGGGGATTTAGAGTTTAAATTCCCTGACATTTACTGCATTTTCCCGGAATTTCCAGTGTAACTTCCTCGTAGTTCCCTAAGATAAGATAAGATATCCCGTCATAACAACAGGTTCTGGCATGGTAATAGTAGAAGACATAAATATAGGCAATAAAACTATAGTAAAAAAAAAACAAGCAGTGTAAACATAAACAATATAGTTAGTTAACTATGAATAGCAAGTAAACAGTGTAATCAAAGGTGCAGATGAGGGTCTGTATCCAGCAGCAGATTGCATCCTCAAGAGGTATTTTGTGATGTCACAGATGTTTTCTACCTGGCCAGGATGATACAAAATCAATGTTTAAATCCAATAATTCCAGCGACTGTGCCAGTTGATACCCCCGGTCTACATATCAGAAGAAGAGCAGATCAGAGCTAGGGATGGACAGGGTTGTTGTAATTGGATTGACAGTGAAGCTAACAAGTTTCACTTCCAATGTAGAGGAGCGTATGTTACAGCTAACATTACATACGTTACATACATTACTACTCACAGCCCTCCAGGCACTGCTGTTCATAACTTGGTCGTGGTAAGACCTGCTCGTACAAATAAGGAAGGAGAGCGCGGCCTCCGCTGATGACATGATCGCAGGTCATAAATAATAAAGGTCATAAATAACCAAATGCTCCCAAAACTATTTACTGTTGAAAACATTGCAAAATAATGACATGAGGGATTTTGGTGGAACGCAATATACTACCTTTTTATATGTGCTACACTGGAAATACAACCGCTTTTTGGAACACGTGACGATGATCGACAGCTGTCTTCAGGTCGGAGGTCAGACCGTCCTCCAGTACCAAAGGCACGTTCATACTCAAGTTCTTCTGGAGAGATGGCACAGTCTGTAGTGATTCTGAATTCAAACAAATCCTGCTTGTTTGGTAAAAAGGTTGTTTTTTGACAATGGCGAGGAGCAGTGGTGCAGTGCTCATGGGACGCGGTAGCACGCCGTTCCACCTCCTTTCTAGACTAAACTATCCGCTCTTGGTGGTCACTTGTGTTGATGTTAGTTTTGTTTCATCAACAAATGACAGGCAGAACACACAGTGAATGTATCCGTTTTATTTATTGCACTTTTATTAGGCTTTGCTGAAAAAGAATTGCTGCATTGAGTACATAGGCAAGATGGTGGCGCGGCATAGGCGCCTGCCTTGTTGACATTTTCTTTGCTGGAGCTTCCAGGAAGTGTATTGGCACATTCAAGTTCTGATTGGTTGAAATTGCCTTCATGTTTGCCACCTACTGCCACCTACTGCTTTGGCAGTGTACTACATCAGTGTGCTCAGGTGACAAAAACGAAAAAAAAAAAACGAAAGTGTGACTCGAGGCGCACGACGTCGCGGCGAAACGCATATGACAATGATACGAAAATGAAACGAAAGGTGTAACCGCACCTCCACCTCCTTTCTGAGCAGAAGCACGCACATGCACGCGCGTGCACACAAAAATGCGTTCCACAACTTTCACTCGACTCGTCGTACTTGTCGCTACTTGTTTTTGCATAACAATAGCATAACAATAGCATAACAAAGAACGAGAAGAGCCAAACCAAAATACAAGCCCTGTACCAATTGGTGGGGGTTTGCTTGAGCTGTAGAACCTCTCACTATGTGACAAATGGTCCCGACTGGAAGGATGAGACATTTCTTAAGTTGTGCTTCAGAAGGAAACTGTCCTCCTTTGGAAGATAAGGGTGCTGTACAGAGGGCTAACATTTTCAACAAATATTGATTAAATAGATTAAATAGCTTTGATAAAGCAGGTCTTACTGTACCCATTGGTGGGGGCATGCTTGACTGTTTTTAAACCACTCTGTTGTGAAACAAATTATAAGTTACATTGTTAATTTAGTTTGTATTTACTTTTCTAGTTTAAGTTAATTCAATTAAAGAAATTGTAACTACAATGTAACTACAATTACATTTAAAACATTGTTTGTTTTCCCACCATATCTGTTGACAATATAATTTATTTATATATTGAAGGCTACATCCTGCTACCTTTTTCAGCTTCTCTATTTCAAGGCAATATTTACAAAAACTAAACTATTTCCTATACAAACATGTTTCCTACTATTTATGCACATAATAATCATATTGCTGGTCAGAGCTGTTCTGTGCGCAGGCGAGGGAACCGCGGGAGTGCGCATGCACGTGACGTCATTAAAACACAGTGCAACCCCTTATGAAATCACCACTGCACCACTGGCGAGGAGTGACAGCAATTGGATAAAATCTCAGGTAAGTGTGCTTTGCGATTGAGCTAATGTAGCTAACTAACGCTAGTGTTAAAGGAAAGGTCCCTTCCTCTCAAAAACGTGTTTTGGCCATGCTAACTGCTAACGTGAAACTCCTATTATAAGTTGATAAAATAAATAAAAAACAATTGTTGTTTTTTCCAGAGAATTTCTAGTTATAACAAGATTGTGTAAGCTAAGAAGTGTTGTGTTTGGGTGAAACAAAACCGTTTAGGTGGGAAAAGTTCAAGTTATCCAGCTTGGGGGAAGACTTGAGGGGGGAATGGGGACGAGGAATCCATTCAGTATCCTTGCGTTCTCTATGAGGACAAAAGTGTAGAGATGCATGCTGCTAACCCATTTTCAGTTGTTATTGAACATTTCTGGTGGAAGAACCATACCAAACTAATTGTTATTCAATATACAACATTGTAACTAGAGTAGGAACTAGTTTGTTGTTTGTTGTCATCAGCTAGAAAGCTAATGCTATGCAGTGTTGGGTTAGTAGTTAACTACATGTAGTTAAATTACTAGTTCAACTACATTTTGCAGTAGTTAGGTGGTAGCTACATTAAAATCTCAGTAGCTTTTTCAGTAGTTAATTACTTTGGGCTATGTAGTTTAGGTAGTTCATTACAAACTACATATTTATATAGAAATGTAGCATTTTCCTGATTCCACCTCTGCTCACTGTCCCCTCCTTAAAACACACCACTGGCTACTGTGTGCCTAAGTGAGGTTTTGCCTGCCCTGGTCCCTAAATCAAATACACTCACACTTTACCCTGTGCCAGTTCAGTGCTCTGTGTAACTATATGAGATTCCAGACTGTGATACATTTCTGCAATTTAGAACAACTTTTTCAATGTTAATTTCTTTTTTTAGAGTAGTTATTCAGTTTAACTACTTTTCATTGTGAAGTAGCTAGTTTGGTAAACTACAGTTTTAAAGAGTAGTAACACTGTTATGCAGGCATTATGGTTGCATAAGGTTTGCAAACAGTATTATGATCTAACATTAACAGTATGTTTAACACTAAGCTTAGACAGCTATCCAGCTATCTTAATTTATTAATTAGACTGATTAGATGGCCCGATAGCTACCTAAGCTATGTGATAAACATACTGTTAGATCATATTCACTGTTTGCTAACCTTAGGCAACGCTACGTAATGCCTGCTAGCATAACATTAACTATAGCAGGATATTATTTAGTGAATCCACTCTATAGTATGTAACATATTCAATCAGAGCATTAATTTAGAACAGTGATCAGACAATTTGTTTGGAATTACGTAGTAAGTGTCCATTATCAACTTTTAATGGACACCTGCCAACCAATCAGAACCGAGTATTCACCCAGCCATGGCACACTCCTACACAGAGCTGTCTCTGTGCCTGTACATTGCAGCCTGCTAAACACCTCTACCCAAGAGAGCAAACTGTACCAAATCTGGACATCCACGACCAATTTGTTTAACCCATTTAGACCTAAAACGCCTGCTAATAATGCATTATATAGCCTGCATATACACACAAATGTGTTTCCCGGTTTCAATGGGAAGAAAATGCGGCTATAGGCTAAGTTTGAATTGGGTGTATACAGAGTATCACAAAAAAACAAAAATCAAGCTTGTCTGAATATTTATGAGTTATGCAGTGATGTAGTTATCTTTTCTGCATACGGAACGCATGGCTTCGTTCATTATCGTTTCCTTGGCTGCACAGACACTGAAAATAAATTATTTAAATTAGTTCAACTTATTTTCGGTTCTTATTTATAAAAGACAACAACAAGGTTGGAACAATAATATAATTTATTCAATATGTTAAGGGAAAATAATATAGAGTATAGGTAGCACCGGCTAGTTTACTTCCTCTTTGGGCACAGATGTTTGACAGTGAAACGCAAGTGGAACATCATCCAACTCTCTGTGAAGGAGAATGAGGCTATGGTATAATATGCTACAATGGGCTGCAAGGGGAACTGAAAGCCTTTTAAGGATAGGGACCTCTTTATAAATGTTCATGATTACACTTTGCTCTGTATCTCCCACAGACATGGCCTGGTTTCTGAGGGAATTGCTTAGCAAAGCAGGAAGATCATTGACCAAGTGGTTGCAAAAAAAGAAATCTTCCATCAAATATCAAGTGTCCTGTGTGTAGACACCACATGAAGATGAGAAGGTCAGACTCTACAAGGGATGGATACAGGTGGTAAGTGTGGTGCCAGTCTTGGACATATTTACACCTGCGCGGCATGAAGGGCTATTGCAAGTTACTTCTGTCTGTCTGCACCTGCCATAACTTCTACAGCACTTATCCAATTTGGATAAAGCATCCCACATAGGCTGACAGCAGGCCAATGATTTGGATTCTAGAATATTTTTCAAATCAGTCAATGATAATTATTTTACGTAAATAAATTTCCATAACTGTCCAGATACGGTATAAAGTTACACCTCTGAACGCAAGAGGACGATACTACACAGATTGCTGCTCAGAGCCGTTACTTCACAGATAACTGCTGGCGTTATGAGTGTATCGTATCAGCCACTGAGATATTGTGCCGTCAGAACAGTTTCATGTTTGTAGGTTAAGTATTTATTAATGTTCGCTCTACGCCAATTGTTCTCATCTTGTTTCAATCAGGAAATAGCATAAATACTTTTCTCCCAGCTTCTCCAAAGTCAGGAGAGTTACTTCTCTCAGTTTTATATAATTTTAAAATGACTATCTTTTGGTTTTGGACTGTTGATCAGACAAAACAAGGGATTTGGTTAGAAAAATGTCACATTGGCTTGGTTTTAAGGAAATTGTGATGGGTATTTTATATATTATATATTGTTTCCAACATTTTAGTGACTGAAAGATTAATAACATAAATTAATAAATCTGATGATTAATCAGTTGTTAGTTGCAAGTAGTAGTTGTTGCTACAAACTGTTTGCATCTGTTTTTTCTTCGTAGTCCAGCCACAGCACACCCACACAGAAATGATTTATTATGGCTGATTACACTTTGTCTCATTGTGATAATTAGTTTTTACTGGGTAATTATAAGAACAGGAGAACAGCACATACCTTGTTGGTTCTATATTTACAGAGTAAGAACGGGAGAAGACTGTAAGCTTCATAATCCAGCCCACCCCCTGTTGTTACTCTGTATGTACTGAATACATACATATAATGGAAGAACAGCACATACCTTGTTGGTTATGTGTACTTGCAGGGTATGAACGAGAGAACAGTACATACCTTGTGGTTTCTGTGTAATTAAAGAATACAAATATTTTTACAATTCCCTGCATTCCTTATTATTGTGTCATTAAAGATATCCATATATATTATTACATTATTATATTGTTAGTTTTTCATCCTCCGCCATGAGCGCCTGGATCCTGGACTTTCTGAGTGACCGGCCCCAGGCGGTCAGGGTGGGGGGGGTCATACCTCCAGCACAATCACCCTGAGTATCGGGTCCCCCCAGGGCTGTGTTCTGAGCCCCCTGCTGTATTCACTGTACACGCATGACTGGTTCAGCTTCAACTCCATAGTGAAGTTTGCTGACGACGAGGTGGTGGTGGGGCTGATCTCTAACAACGACGAGAAGGCCTACCGGGAGGAGGTTGATGAACTGGCACGCTGGTGCCGGGATAACAGCCTACTCCTGAACATTGGTAAAACCAAGGAGCTGATCAGGGATTTTAGGAGAATACAGCAGGGGACACTGTGGATAAATGGGGCTATCGTGGACAGGGTGAGCAGTTTCAATTACCTGGGGGTCCACATCACAGAGGACCTGACATGGACAACAACACATACAGACTCTGTGGTAAAAAAGGCGAAACAGCGCCTCTATCACCTATCACCAGTTAAGAAAGTTCAGAGTATCAGGGAAGATACTCCACTCCTTCTATTCCGGAGCTGTATAGAGCATTCTGGCTGGAAACATCACTGCCTGGTTTGGAAACAGCACGGCACAGGACAGGAAGGCCCTTCAGAGAGTGGTGCGCTCAGCAGAGCATACTACGGGTATTGCACTACCACCCCTGCAGGACTTATATAACAGGAGGTGCAAATCCAGAGCCTGCAGAATAATGAAAGACCCTCACCACCCCAACAACAGCCTGTTCAAGCTGCTGTGGTCAGGCAAGCGCCTACGTACACACGTAACGAGAACAGAGAGACTACAGCTCAGCTTCTTCCCCCAGGCCATCAAAACACTGAACTCTCCACACACAAGTACATATGAGCACACACATACACACACACAACATACATGCTGCAATCGCTCACACACAAACGGTCACTTTAAAACAAAATAGAAAGGACACTTTAAAGGAACGAGAAAAATAGAGGTCACTTTAACACTTTCTGCGCCAAACCCGGCATTTATCGGGTTTCGTCGCCAACCGTTGAGCGCCATACCCGAGATTTCTCGGGTTTAGATCCTTTGATCTTTTTCCTTTGATCCCCGTTCTAAACACTCGTGTGGACCTCCCTGTGTATCCCTTGCACCGCTGCCTACCTTAAAATTGCAATGACGATCGAATCCTGCCAGGTGGCAGTATCGCCTACCTTTTGAACTGGGATAGTTTAGTGTGGGGAGTGTCTGCAGGAACTCCTCCCCCTCAGAGGGAATCAGGACAGAGCAATCGGTCGGAGATTTTATCGCCTCAAACCTATTGTTTCCCGTATGATAGCCATTCCCAATACAGTATATACAGTAATTGCGATCGCGATGGGATCACTGGGATTATTCTTTTTGGAGTACCTTCATTTTTTATTTATTTATTTTTTCTGTTTCTGATTTTCTCCCCGTCCCAATTAGTTGTTGTGCCAATTCCCCCCCCCCTCCCCTACCTGGCTGCTGTATGCATGTTCTCCTACGAGTTGGTACAAGGGCGCTTCCTCCGAGACGTGCGCCGACAGCCAGTGACGTCTTTTCACTTGGCAGCGAGGACTCTCATTGGTGAAGTGTAACGCGTGGGAGGGCATGCTATCTCCACCAAGTTCTGCCCCGCTTAGCAAGCGCAGAGACCTTACCTGTAGGCGTCGCTGTCCACAACGCCAGATTCCCACCCGCCAGCTTCCCCACCCCCTAATACTGCCAATTGTATTAGTGTGAACGGCCAGCCAAGCTGGTGGCAACGCCGAGAGCTGGGCTCGAACCCAGCATCTCCTGCGTTGGTGAAGAGCGCAATCTCCGCTACGCCACCTGACCGCTTTGGAGTACCTTCTGACTAAGGTAAGGTCTATTCTATGTCTATTTTACCGAACCTAAAACATGCTTTTGTACAGATCACAGCGTCGTCTTTTACCGAACCTAAAACATGCTTTTGGTAACGATCACAGTTTCGAGGTAAAATGACCCCCCCATGATGATTTTGTGAAGAAACATATATATATGGTATATACCTTTGATTTGGAAATATTTGGAGTTTCAGGCGAGCAACCCGAACGATTTGGGCATAATTATGCATATAAGACGTCATATCTCGCGATCTAGTAAAAGAGACTGGATTATTTTGGAAAGGGGCGATGTTTAGCATGTAATAGCGCACAAACTAAAGTATGTAGAAATTAACTGGTTTGTCAATGTTGGACTATAAACAATGCCTGTCAAATGAGCTATTTGCTACTATTGTCTCCATAGCTATAATACAGAACACACGATGGGTCCGCAAACATCGCGAAAATTGTCAATAACGCTGGCGCCATTGAGTAAAGATGGGAAAACAGCGTGGCAGTCAATGAGTTAAGGAAAGAACCGATGTGGTTCTTGTATAGTATACTTTAGATATAGCAAGTATAGCATAGGGATTTAGAGTTAAAACTGTATATTGTATAGTAGTGTACATAGGACCCAGTGCCTTAAATCTGTAGCTATTTATTGTCTATTTTATCATGCCCTTTTTATGTATATTTTATTACCTGTTTTTTTATGTCTATTTTATTATTAGTATTATTGCACAATCGAAGCGGGCATGGCCACTTTGTATTTGATATATTGATATATTGAAAATGTGTTTATTTCTTTACATTTTTTTAATGATCTTTTTCCCCCTTCTTTTTCCGTTTTTCTCCCCTCCCAATGTTAGTCGTTATGCCAATTCCCAATCCCCTTCCTGGTCGTTGCGCACTCTACCCCCTACCGTCGGTCTGGGAGGGCGGAGACTATCACATGCTTCCTCCGACACATGTGTACCCAGCCCACCACTTCTTTTCACCTGGCAGCGCGGACTCTCACTGAGAGAGTGTAACGTGTGGAAGGTCACACTACCTTAGATCCTTCCCTCGCTGTGCAGGCGCCCCGACCGAACTGTAGGAGTCGCTGTCCACAATGACCCAGACCCACCCACCGGCTTCCCTCACGCTGACTCTGCCAATCGAGCCAGTATGATGGCCGGCCAAGCCGGAAGCAATGCTGACAGCTGGATTCGATACCAGTGTCTCTTGCGTTGGTGACGAGCGCCTTGTCCGCTGCGCCACCCAACCGCCGAAAATGTGTTTTTTTTAACAATAATTTGTGATGCCATCACAAACGCTGGCATTTAAAGTGTACAAATTCAAAAATGCATCAATAGATTCTCATTTTATAGCGCCGTGAATATAAGCTTCATAGCGGATTTGGACTAGTATATTTTCTGGAAGGCTAGTTATAGAGCTAATAGCTGCTAACGTTATATCCAATGGCATTTCCGTTTTACAGATGCTATAGAAATAACTCAAACTGCATATGATCCGGACGATCCCAAAACATGTATGCATGAAAGGGGGGGGGGGGGGGGGGGGCGGGGGACGTCGTTTATTATTATTGATTACCAATAACCGTGTTCGTCTAAGTAGCCACATACGCTGGTCGGCTGGTTGAGTATCATAGCAAGCTCTGATCGGCTGTAATTTACGTGAAAAAGATGAGCCGGTGGGATCCCCCCGAGCATTTCCCCGTTATCGATCGCCATCTGGTAGATCGATATGTCCATTGGCTGATGATAAATCCCCTTATTGCATGGTGAAATCTGCGATTCGAAACGTAATCCAAGCTACAGGCTGCAGATCCAGAATCGTGCTACTCAAATCAAACAAAGAGACTGATCCGTTCGCCCACAGGGCACATTGCAGTAGCGCGATAGTGCCCCTAAGAGGATCTGGCCGGTATTGCACATTGTCGAATTCATAGAGTAGGGAAATCTGCAGTGCCGCTCGGCGACCTTGAACAGGTTATTAAAATGGAATAAAAGCAATAACAACTTCCCACGGATGGGCGGCTACGTGGCGCAGTGGGCAAGGCGCTCGCAACGAATGCTGGAGACTAGGCTCGAACAGGATGCCTCCTGTTCGAGCCCCGCTCTCCACATTGCTTTCAGTTTAGCTGGTCGTCCACAGTAGTACACATTGGCCGTATTACGGGGAGGGAAACTGAAGGGTGGGGATCGGGTGTTGTGGACAGCGACTCCTACAGGTTGGTTGGTGCGCCTGCACAGTAGAATCAAGAAGCGACGGGGGCGGGGCCCCTCCAAAGCCCAGACCCCCGACGCTGAAGGATCGAGCCGCGCAGGTGAAAAGATGCGACGGCTGTTACCTCGAGTATCGGAGGGGACTCGTGCTATGTATGACTTAGTCCACATTGCAGCCGGCTTGTGGGAGGCAAGAAACAACGTTCAAAGACAGGGGAGGGTTGAATTGGACGATATGAAAATTGGGATGGGAGAAAAATAGAAAATGGGAGAAAAAGTGGATAAAAAAAGAAAACTCCGTGATTATGTCCACAACGCATGGATTCGAAAGCCGGATATATCTGTGCTTCGTCCCCAATGTGTTAATGTAAACAGGACAATCCATTTAAAATATGTAATTATACTGTATCTACAGTATATGTGTTAGTATTACTGGTAGCCTACATTCTGGTCATTCTACTTATTTTCTTTATAAAATCAAATAAAATCTTTTTCCAAAAATGAGTCTTATACTATTAAAAAGGGGTGTCGTCTTATGATCATGCCATGGTTTGTCTTATATTAAGAGTAGTTTTTAAACACTGAACTAATTCATATCAGCGACCATTTACCAGTTTTTACAGTTTATGACAACAACTACAAAGAAAACAAGCAGGACAATAAACTACAATTTAAACGAGTAAGGACTGAAGAATCAATGAACGCTTTCAAAAATGATTTGCTACTACAAAATTGGGAGATAGTATATAAAGAGGAAGACACTGATAAAGCATATGAAACATTCTTATCTATATTTAACTTACTATATCACAAACATTGTCCAATAAAAGAATATAGCAGTAAACATAAACACAGCCCATGGATCACAAGGGGATTACAGAATGCATGTAAAAAGAAAAATACACTATATAGAGAATTTATAAAACATAGAACTAAAGAGGCAGAAAATAAATATAAGAAATATAAAAATAAGTTGACTAATATTATGAGAAGATGTAAGAAGGATCATTATAGTAGAATATTAGATAACAACAAATATAATATTAAAGGTGTTTGGAAGATATTAAATGGTATTATCAGGAATGGATCAAGACAAATAAACTATCCTCAGTATTTTATGGAAAAGGATCAAACTATTAGCAATATGGATGATGTGGTTAACAACTTTAATAAATTTTTTGTAAATATTGGACCAGAATTAGCGGGAAAAATCCCATATCCAGTGACTCCTGAAGACATAAAAGACAATTATATTGAAAGAAATCCTAGTTCAATGTTTCTGGAAGCGGTAGATGAAAATGAAATTATAGAAACCACTAATAAATGTAAAAACAAGACATCTACAGACAGTAATGAAATAGATATGAAAATAGTAAAAAATTTCATTAGTGGGATTTCAAAACCACTCACGCACATCTGCAATTTATCATTCAAAACTGGTCGATTTCCGAATAAAATGAAAATAGCAAAAGTCATACCTCTGTTCAAGACTGGAGATAAACACCACTTCACAAATGATAGGCCTGTTTCTCTACTTCCTCAGTTTTCAAAAATATTAGAAAAACTCTTCAACAACAGATTAGATAAATTCATTGATAAACATAATTTACTCACCGATAGCCAGTATGGATTCAGAACACACCGGTCAACATCACTAGCGTTAATAGAACTCATTGAAAAAATCACAAATTCCATAGATAAAAAAAAAACATGTAGCTGGAGTATTCATTGACCTAAAAAAAGCATTTGATACTATTAATCATGATATATTAATCAGGAAATTGGAGAGATATGGGATCAGGGGGGTAGTATAGGACTGGGTGAGAAGCTATCTAAATAAAAGACAACAATTTGTGACAATGAGAGATTATAAATCTGAATGTTTGGACATTGCTTGTGGTGTCCCCCAGGGGTCAGTGTTGGGTCCAAAACTGTTCATCTTGTACATTAACGAGATATGTAAAGTATCCAATATATTTAAATGTATTTTATTTGCGGATGACACTAATCTTTTTTTTTCTGGTGAGAATGTCCAGCAGCTTTTAGAGGTCATCACATCTGAAATGAAGACATTGAAGGAATGGTTTGATATAAACAAATTATCATTGAACTTGAGCAAAACTAAAATTATGTTGTTTGGAAACTGTAGATTGGATACTCAGGTACAAGTTAAAATAAATGATGTGATTATTGAAAGAGTTTATGAAAATAAATTCCTAGGTGTAATAATAGACCATAAAATCTGTTGGAAACCTCACATAAAACATGTCCAATCTAAACTCTCACAAAGCATTTCAGTCATGAGTAAAGTAAAGCACATTCTGGATAGAAAATCACTCTACATTCTCTACTGTTCACTAGTTTTACCATATTTAAATTACTGTGCTGAAGTCTGGGGAAACAATTATAAGTCTACACTACAACCACTTTTTATACTCCAAAAAAGGGCCATAAGGATAGTTCACATTGCAGGTTATCGTGATCACACTAACATATTGTTTTTGGAGTCAAAGACATTGAAATTAAATGATCTTGTGGAATTTAAAACTGCACAATTAATGTATAAAGCAAAAAGTCATGCACTTCCAAGAAACATTCAAGAATTGTTCTTTGATAGGGAGGGGGGTTATAATCTGAGGGGAGAACACAATTTAAAGGTGCTAAACGTACGCACTACCATGAGAAAACACTGCATCTCGATATGTGGAGTGAAACTGTGGAACAGTCTAAATGTGGTGCTAAAGCAATGTCCAAACATGAGACAATTCAAACTGATGTATAAGGAAATTATGTTCACAAGGTACAGGGATGAGGAAGGGACTTGATATTCACGGGTGTTTACATTTTTATTTTGTTTTCTATTTTATTTCTTTTATACATATATAGTTTTTGTTTTTTGTTTTGCATATATATATTTTTTTTTTTCTTTTTTATGTTTAAAATAGTACACTCATTTGAGTAGTGGAAAGGGGGTAGGATTAAATAAGTGTATACTTCTTCCTACTCCTTTTCGAACATGCAGATTGAGTTGTTTTGCTTTTTGTCATTGTTTGTTTGTATTCATTGCATGTTCGAAATAAAGATTTCAAATCAAATAAAAAAAAAAAAAATCATTTGCTGCAACATTTCAGGAAAGTTGAGGCTTAAACCTCCCCCTTAAACCTTCAACTCCCCATGCACAAACTCCTGTATGCTGTCACATAGAAGCTCAATTCTACGCAATTTCCAGGAAGAGCGTCTGGGTTTCTCAGATTATGTAATAAAGTAGCCTAAAATAGAGTCTCACATTCATATTAAGATAATATATTATGCTGATTGTTAAGGAAAAACAGAAGGAAAATTCTGCATTGAAACCTTGTTGGTTCCATGTCTCTTTGTAGATATGTGTCGTCTACCCCCAACGACTAGAAGCTGTATGGCTTCCCCTGTGCCTTCTGTCTGCCAGCTTGCCTTTGACTGTGTTAGTTCTGGACCGTTAACTCACACTGATATTATGTTAATTGCTGTCATTTTCCTTTTTTTTACTTGAGCATAATCAGCAAATTATGTACTTCTGTTCATTTATTATTAGACCACTTCTCAGGAAGCCTTTACCCTTCAAAGGTTCAAAAGTTAGGATGATGGCCCGGTGGTGGTTTTGTAGTGTGTGTTTTTGCATGTGTGTGTATGTGCATACAGTGTGTGTGTGTGTGTGTGTGTGTGTGTGTGTGTGTGTGTGTGTGTGTGTGTGTGTGTGTGTGTGCGCGCACGCGCATGTGTGTCTTGGCATTTTATTTAAATTAATTTCATCATCACACAGTACGTCACACAGTCATAGTAAGCATCATGGAATGAAAGAAAAAGTGTTGTGATATCAGTTACTGCATAGCCATAATGTGATATGACTGGGTAACATAATTCACAAATCAATATCTCGATTCCATGCCAAATGAGGAGCAAACTCCTTATCTGTTAAACAATTATTTATTTGGTTACTTGCTTCTTCCTTACTGTGAGGGGTAACATTTTATTTGAATCCCTCACATTAAGGAAGAAACAAGTAACCAAACTTCATTTCTGATATCATACAATATTGTATTATACAGATATATTTTATTGTACGTTGACACAAGGCAATTGACATTTGTCTTTCCACACATGCTATTCATGCATACATTCTAGACATGCACACACATGTGATATTCATATATTTCTATACATGTGATATTCAGAGACTGGAATGCTACCAGTGAGGCCAATATCCCATGTAGAGCTTTTAACATGAGCTAATCATATTCCATTCGTGTTTATCCATACATGTTTGTTTGGGGGGGGGGGGGTTGCACAACCATTAATAGCACCCCTTCCTCATGTGAAAATGAAAAGAAAAGAAAGAGGGGGGAGGGGGGGGGGGGGGGGGGGGGGGGTGAGGCATCTATTTTCCAGAAAACTCACACGAACATGTCATCGAAATTGTACAGCTGACATTTGCAAACATTTTCTTTTCTCCGTTGGACTCTCTACACGCTATCTGCAAGCTCTCAACATCTGTGATGGATCAGATGTTGGTTTTCATTAGCCTGGGTGTTTCTCTCAAAACCCTAGTCTGCTGTTTGTTGTCCCCCTACTCTACTCTGTTGATGGTGAGCAACATGGCTGCTTTATGACACAGGGACACGGATAGATGATGTAGTCTCGTTCTCGGGCCTGTCCGACTAACTGCCCGCATGCCAGGAGGGCAGGACTGTACATTTAGACAAACAACTTTTATTCTAAGCTAAGCCACATGATAGAGAGACATTAATTACAACAATTTGGCATGTGGCCATCACTCCTTGCATGGAAAAAAAAGTAGGAGGGGATGCGTATTAAATCTGTGGTGATTGGTAGACACACAGAGAGGAAGTGTTCTTATGAATGGGCTTTGTTATCAATGGCAAGGTTTTCCTTTTTTTGTATTTCTTTTGTATTTCCTACTTACATTGGTGTGTACTATTGTTTTCCAAGGACACTTACTTTTAAAGAGATGATTTTATGCTTTTTATATTTTCCTTACATTTAGTATGTAATATAGCTGGAGGTGCATGTAGAATGTCTGCAGCCCAGGCTTTTCTTCTGTTAATAACTATATTACAGTACTATTTTTTATTTTTATTTTTTTTACCTTTATTTACCCAGGGTAGGTACGCTGAGCACAGATGCTCTTTTTCAGGAATGCCCTGCTTCACATTCACACAGTGCCATTCACACCTGGGAGCTGCCCAGTACAACCACAGTTGGCCACTGAGAAACTCCACTGGAGCAGTTGTAACACAAGTGTTTACTCTTGGCATATATGTGTATTATTGTTCACTCTTGTAATAAGAAAAAACCCTGATATGCTACAAAAGAAAACCCTGTTTGTCAAGATGGCGGCTTGCTCATAAACTCTTTTCTTTCTTTTTTCCCCACCTAAACGGTTTACTAAACTATGTTTCTTTAGACGAGAAATAAGATATATAATTGCTGTACCTGATAATTGCAATACCTAGTTTTACAGTTTGATCTTTTGTGAAGCACGAAGTACAGCAGCACAGTTTAATTTTAATATCGAGAGACAGGAGCCAAAAGTGCCTGTTTGAGGCTGACTGACCCTGGCTGCTGAACGACACAGCCTGTAGAGCTGTAACTAGGTGCTTTCTATCCATAAAAACAGAAAATATATCACAGAAATTAAAATATTAAACTAGGAAATGGCCACAATTTGTGCTCTTTAACAGCAAGGAGCAATTCCTTGTACCCCTCCCCCCCCCCCAACGGCTCCTTTGCACCATCTTGTCTCCTATTTTATTGGACGTGTCCTTCGACACCGTGTTTAGCAGTCACCTCCCATGAACACATAAAGTTCCTTTACACTGCCATTACTTCAGTTTATTGAGAGCGTCTTCTTCTCTCCCTGCCGATAAGAACATATTGATAGATTGATATTGGGAGAGCCTGAGTGTGATAAAGGTCTGGGGGTTAAGAGCTTTCTTGGATAGTTTAACCTTGATAAAACAGTTGTTTCAGTGAGGATGATTTTGCCCCATCCGTCTTCATCCGTCAAGGCCCCGCTGAAGTATGCAAATGAGAGCAGTGGAGGGGAGCGCCGTGTGCGGTTAAATGGGGCGTTGCGAATGTGCGGTGTAGCACGCCACCGGGGTGATACTACTTACTGTCCAAATTTAGTGTGTCTCTTCTGAACCCCCCCCCCTCCCTCCCCATGTCTCCCTCTTCCTTCTGCTCTGTGTTTCAAGAATATATACAGCCCCTTGAGGAGCTGTGGCCTCTCGTAAAAAAAAATTACTGCCATATAAAGCGTTTTACATGTCCGCGTCCTTGTACACATGTTACAGTGTTTCAGGTTTTCAGTGTTTTGTTGTGAGCTGGCATTTTGTGTGCGTTAAGCCGCGGACGGGTGTGTTGTTTGTGTACTGTGTGCATGTGGCTTTGTGTAGGCGTGTTTGCATTCAATATGTCGTGGTGGGGATTTTATTGCATGCTTCCAGCCGTCGGTTTTAGAATATGGCTGTTTATTGAGCTAATTGGTAAGTCTGGGGGTGCAAGGGTAATAATGTTTATGATAATAACTGTTTATGCCTGAACATTCTCCCCTGTTCACATTTCATGTTACCCGGTAGCTTCATTTGCCTGATTTGTTGTGTACCTCGGCCTACTCAGTGGCATTAGGAGTTGTTTTTGTGTGGGTTTGATTCTCTCATTTATCTCGCATGTCGGCGTTTTGATTGATTCTCTCTCTCACTTGTTATTTTGTTCTCTGCTTCACAACTCATTTTGGGAAAAGGGGGTCGGCGCTAATGCTGAAAAAAGAAAACACATCTAGTCTCCTCGGTCTAGAGTAGCCGCCACACACATAAAGCTGTCACTCAAAGGCTTTCCTGCCTGCCCTTTGTTATGGAACACCAGCTCTGTGGGTGGGTCCTCTGGGTGATAGATGGCTCTGGGAGCCTATCAGGCTGCAAGGAGCATCCATCTCTGTCTGGAGCCTGTTAAACAGGCTTGGGAAAGCAGCCATGTACTCCTAACCACCACTGGCCTCCACTAAAATAAAAGCCATTAACATTAATGAAGGATAGCTTTAAAAAGTTCTCCAGTAAT
>NC_140177.1:60871527-60934027 GCF_963971535.1 Notolepis coatsorum | reverse complement strand
AGCGAGTGCCTAGCCATAAAATGGGCTCTGGAAACACTCAAGTACTACCTGCTTGGAATCATTGGAGCATTCTCCATTTGCAATGGATGGCTAAAAACAAAAGAGACAAATGCCAGGATAACTAGGTGGTTCTTAAGCCTTCAGCCTGTTAAGTTCTCTGTTGTTGTCACAGGCCGGCACAGCGCCATGGAAACGCGGACGCTCTGTCCCACCGGGTTGCCTCCTGGGTCTCGTTCACCCTGCTGAGGACATCAGGCCTCGGGAGAGGGATGTGTGGCATCACAAGGGGACATGTAGTAGAGCGGTGCTACATTCCCATACAGGATTGGCTGCCACTTCACAAAATGGCTGCAGTTGCACACACTACATCTCCCAGAATGCATCACCACTCAGACAGGTGTAGGTGCTTGGGTCACCTAATTAAAGCAGGACTAGAGAACACACACAGAGGACACACAGAACAAGGGGTGCAGAGGGACAGAGAGCACATGGTTGGCAGGAGCTGGGCAAACAGACAAGGAAAAGACTACCGACATTAACCTCTTAAGCCTGATCGGCCCGGTACTGGTATGCAGTGTTAATTTTGTCAACGAAAATGATGTCTAAATATGTTCGTCAACAAAGCTTTTTCCCCTGACTAAATCTAGACTAAAACAAAAAAGACAAAACCGAGACTAAAACTGACTAAGACTAAAATGAAAAATAAATGAAGGTGACTAAATATGATGAAAACGAGAAAGGAGCATTTGACACATGACTAAGACTAAAACTATTGGTTTGATTATGTCTTATGGTGTATATATGTGGAGCACTTCTATGCTCTATATGTACTGTATATATATATATTCTTTTTGTACAACCAGGGGTCATGTCTGCTTCCCATGGGCTGTGGAAACGTTCGGTTCACTTTACTGTTTTTGTTATTTTAAGACTGGTGAGGGTCTTTAACTGTTTACATCTTTAACTCATTACGTTATGGGGGAGTGGGGAGAGGGGTGTCTACATGAATCTATGATCCCAATAGAAATTAATGTAAATTTGACTGACTGTAGCGGTACATAGAATTGCATTACAAGAGAATAAAATGCCTTTTTTTTTCATTGACGAAACCTAGACAAAAATGTCATCCGTTTTCGACTAAATCTAGACTAAAACAAAAAAACTAAATCGAGACTAAAACGGACTAAGACTAAAATGCTCAGACCTGTAGTTGACTAAAACTGACTAAACGAAAAATAAATGAAGGTGACTAAATATGATGAAAACGAAAAAGGAGCATTTGACACATTACTAAGACTAAAACTAAAATTAAAATAGCTGCCAAAATTAACACTGCTGGTATGTGAGGATATGACGCCGTCATGAAATCATTGTAGTCCTAAGAAAGAGGAGACCCAGGGTTTTCGATGGATGTCGAAATTTCATAAAATTACACTACCCAGCTCACACCAGCCACAGTCAAAACTGCAGCTGCTTGACGTGAAAGAAAAAAAGAAACCTCAATGTTATTGCCATAAAATACAACCTATATTGTTTCTTTACCTTTCTGTGAACGTCTAGCAAAAAAACCTGTCTCAATCCGTTAAAAAACTACGAAGCTATGTGTTATGGTTTGTAACCGACCCCAATCGCACAACACAAGACAGGTATGATGGTTTGCCAAGAAACAGATATTTATTTAGAACAACAGGGAAAAACAGGGAAAAAGGGCACTGTCCCTTTAAGGGAGAATCACAAAAACAGGAATATAATATGAGGGGAAGGAAGGTGCCTTTAAGAGGCGGGCAGGAAAAGGGAACACTATGGGAAGGTAAGGGAACGCCTAAGGGAAGGTTAAGGGAACGCCTTGGGAACAGAGGACTAGGGACTAGGAGAGCTAGGGATAGAGGACTAGGGACTAGGAGAACTAGGGATAGAGGACTAGGGACTAGGAGATCTAGGGACAGAGGGACAGGTACTGGGGAACATAGGGAACAGGTTCTGGGGAACAGAGGGCCAGGTTCTGGTGACAGAGGGAACAGAGGGCCGCGGAGGCGGGCTGGGGACAGGGAGGAACAGGGGACTGGTGGGAAAACATCTGGGCCGCTCCAGGCGTATGCGTAATGGTGCAGGAACAGCAGCGGGACGAGGGCAAGGGGCATTACGCTGAGTGAGTGACATCACAATCAAAACTCACCCAGGCGTATGCGTAAAGGTAAGGGACAGCAGCGGGAACGGGGGCAAGAGGCATTACGCTGAGTGAGTGACATCACAATCAAACTCACCCAGGCGTATGCGTAAAGGTAACAGGGACAGCAGCGGGAACGGGGGGTGGCTGGCTGTCCGAGCCGAGGGACAGAGTGCGCGCCACACCTTGGTGTGCGCGTCGGAACAGTGGCGGTGGCGAGGATGTCGTCCACCGGGTAGCCGCTGTCGGAGCCGAGGAACAGAGTGCGCGCCACACCTTGGTGTGCGCGTCGGAACAGTGGCGGTGGCGAGGGTGTCGTCCACCGGGTAGCCGCTGTCGGAGCCGAGGAACAGAGTGCGCGCCACACCTTGGTGTGCGCGTCGGAACAGAGAGACGCCTCGGGGTGCGTCTGCGAGGAGGAGTGTGCCAAGCACGAAGGTCTGGAAGATGCGCGTCGGCGCGCTGAGGTCTGGAGAGCGTGCCAAGCTCGAAGGTCTGGAAGATGCGCGTCTGTGCGCTGGTACGGAGGAGCGTGCCAAGCTCGAAGGTCTGGAAGATGCGCGTCTGTGCGCTGGTACGGAGGAGCGTGCCAAGCTCGAAGGTCTGGAAGATGCGCGTCAGTGCGCTGGTACGGAGGAGCGTGCCAAGCTCGAAGGTCTAGGAGATGCGCGTCTGCGCGCTGGTCGGGAGAGCGTGCCAAGCTCGAAGGTCTAGGAGATGCGCGGCTGCGCGCTGGTCTGGAGAGCGTGCCAAGCTCGAGGGTTCTTGGAAGATGCGCGTTGCGCGCTGGTCTGGAGAGCGTGCCAAGCTCGAGCGTCCTTGGAAGATGCGCGTTGCGCGCTGAGGACTGGAGAGCGTCTGCGCTGGTCTGGATGTGCGTCAGGACGAACAGCTGCGCGGGGGTCTGCAGTGGAACGCTGGGGTGCCTCCCGTGGAAGTACAGGGAGCGCAGACCAGTCTCCCCCACAGGCAACGGCGACAGCTGGCGAAGGCTGGAGCAAACATCTCGACGCCGGAGAATGGAACAGCATAGGCAGACAGAGGATCTCCCGAAAGAGTCTAGATGTTTAGAGAATATGACTCGGCAAGTATACAACACGACCCCACGCCAAAACGAGGGGAAGCGCCCTGGTATTTAAAGCCCACAGGGGGACTAATTAGCCTGCCACCACAGGTGCGAGAGATAATAGAATATCAAACAGGTGTGGCCACTAAGGGTAAGGAACGAGAGGGTGGGGGCTAGAGAGAGTGAGTAGGGAATTCCTAACAGTAGGCTTAAAGAAGACAGAGAAAAAGTAGTGAGCAGCGGGCAAAACCTCACAGTATCCCCCCCTCCAACGGGAGCCACCCGGCGACCCAAAACAAATACAGACAGAGTGGCAGGGGGCAAAACAAGACAAAAACAAAGGCACTGGCCAAGCCAGCAGGGGAAGAACCACAAGAGTGGGGCAACTGGGGGAACTGGTCTAGAGGAACTGGGTCTAGAGAACTAGTCTAGCGAACTGGGCAAGAGAACTGGTCTAGAGAACTGGTTTAGAGAACTGGTCTAGAGAACTGGTCTAGAGAACTGGTCTAGAGGAACTGGTCTAGAGGAACTGGGTCTAGAGAACTGGTCTAGAGCAACTGGTCTAGAGGAACTGAGGGGCGAGCAGGGTAGCTAAGGGGTAACCATGGAAGCACCGGGAAAGGGCTAGCAGAGGGAAGGTTAGCTGCCAGGGCACTGATAGCTACAGGGCCTATGCTAGCTGTACTGCTACATCAACATAGAGGCTGCGCAAGCTGCCGGAGCCAGGCTAGCAGAGGGAAAGGGTAGCTGCCAGGGCACTGATAGCTACAGGGCCTATGCTAGCTGTACTGCTACATCAACATAGAGGCTGCGCTAGCTGCCGGAGCTAGGCTGGCAGACAGGGCTGGACCAGCATGAGAGCACAAGCTAGCTGGAAGGACAGTCCTAGCTGTGGGAAAAACTACACAAAAAAGTGGAGGCCATGCAGAGGGACCGGGTTAGCTGCTTGGGCCTGGCTAGCTACAGGGCCTATGCCAGCTGCAAGGCTGCATTAACATAGAGGCTGTGCAAACAGCCGGGGCCAAGCTAGCAGACCGGGGCCCTGCTGAGGGACTGGGTTAGCCGCCAGGGCATGGCTAGCTACAGGGCCTATGCCAGCAGCAAGGGCTGCATAAACATAGAGGCTGTGCTAGCAGCCGGGGCTAAGCTAGCAGACAGGGGCTCTGCTGAGGGACTGGGTTAGCTGCCAGGGCATGGCTAGCTACAGGGGGGTCAAACAGGGCAAAACGGGAAGCAAACAGGGGAGCTAACCGGGGAGACTAACAAGCTAAACAGGGGAGTAACAGGCTAACAAGGGAGCTAAACAGGACTAACAAGGAAGCTAAACTGGGCTAACAGGGAAGCTAACAGGGCTAACAGGGGAGCTAGAGGGGAGACTAACAAGCTAACAGGGCTAACAGGGGAGCTAGAGGGAACAAGAAAAAAAAAGGCAAACTCAACATACACCGTCTGTGCTGGCTGGGGTCGTCGATTTGGTGGGGTCGTACTGTTATGGTTTGTAACCGACCCCAATCGCACAACACAAGACAGGTATGATGGTTTGCCAAGAAACAGATATTTATTTAGAACAACAGGGAAAAACAGGGAAAAAGGGCACTGTCCCTTTAAGGGAGAATCACAAAAACAGGAATATAATATGAGGGGAAGGAAGGTGCCTTTAAGAGGCGGGCAGGAAAAGGGAACACTATGGGAAGGTAAGGGAACGCCTAAGGGAAGGTTAAGGGAACGCCTTGGGAACAGAGGACTAGGGACTAGGAGAGCTAGGGATAGAGGACTAGGGACTAGGAGAACTAGGGATAGAGGACTAGGGACTAGGAGATCTAGGGACAGAGGGACAGGTACTGGGGAACATAGGGAACAGGTTCTGGGGAACAGAGGGCCAGGTTCTGGTGACAGAGGGAACAGAGGGCCGCGGAGGCGGGCTGGGGACAGGGAGGAACAGGGGACTGGTGGGAAAACATCTGGGCCGCTCCAGGCGTATGCGTAATGGTGCAGGAACAGCAGCGGGACGAGGGCAAGGGGCATTACGCTGAGTGAGTGACATCACAATCAAAACTCACCCAGGCGTATGCGTAAAGGTAAGGGACAGCAGCGGGAACGGGGGCAAGAGGCATTACGCTGAGTGAGTGACATCACAATCAAACTCACCCAGGCGTATGCGTAAAGGTAACAGGGACAGCAGCGGGAACGGGGGGTGGCTGGCTGTCCGAGCCGAGGGACAGAGTGCGCGCCACACCTTGGTGTGCGCGTCAGAACAGTGGCGGTGGCGAGGATGTCGTCCACCGGGTAGCCGCTGTCGGAGCCGAGGAACAGAGTGCGCGCCACACCTTGGTGTGCGCGTCGGAACAGTGGCGGTGGCGAGGGTGTCGTCCACCGGGTAGCCGCTGTCGGAGCCGAGGAACAGAGTGCGCGCCACACCTTGGTGTGCGCGTCGGAACAGAGAGACGCCTCGGGGTGCGTCTGCGAGGAGGAGTGTGCCAAGCACGAAGGTCTGGAAGATGCGCGTCGGCGCGCTGAGGTCTGGAGAGCGTGCCAAGCTCGAAGGTCTGGAAGATGCGCGTCTGTGCGCTGGTACGGAGGAGCGTGCCAAGCTCGAAGGTCTGGAAGATGCGCGTCTGTGCGCTGGTACGGAGGAGCGTGCCAAGCTCGAAGGTCTGGAAGATGCGCGTCAGTGCGCTGGTACGGAGGAGCGTGCCAAGCTCGAAGGTCTAGGAGATGCGCGTCTGCGCGCTGGTCGGGAGAGCGTGCCAAGCTCGAAGGTCTAGGAGATGCGCGGCTGCGCGCTGGTCTGGAGAGCGTGCCAAGCTCGAGGGTTCTTGGAAGATGCGCGTTGCGCGCTGGTCTGGAGAGCGTGCCAAGCTCGAGCGTCCTTGGAAGATGCGCGTTGCGCGCTGAGGACTGGAGAGCGTCTGCGCTGGTCTGGATGTGCGTCAGGACGAACAGCTGCGCGGGGGTCTGCAGTGGAACGCTGGGGTGCCTCCCGTGGAAGTACAGGGAGCGCAGACCAGTCTCCCCCACAGGCAACGGCGACAGCTGGCGAAGGCTGGAGCAAACATCTCGACGCCGGAGAATGGAACAGCATAGGCAGACAGAGGATCTCCCGAAAGAGTCTAGATGTTTAGAGAATATGACTCGGCAAGTATACAACACGACCCCACGCCAAAACGAGGGGAAGCGCCCTGGTATTTAAAGCCCACAGGGGGACTAATTAGCCTGCCACCACAGGTGCGAGAGATAATAGAATATCAAACAGGTGTGGCCACTAAGGGTAAGGAACGAGAGGGTGGGGGCTAGAGAGAGTGAGTAGGGAATTCCTAACAGTAGGCTTAAAGAAGACAGAGAAAAAGTAGTGAGCAGCGGGCAAAACCTCACACTATGGACATTATACAAAAGTAACTGTACTTACAGTAGATTTAATTCACGGTCTTTGCGGCCTATATCGGACTCCTGGTGGTATTAAATCCAGATTTAACTCTGCCATTGGAAAGAAAAGATTCGGGCCGATCCATAGATGTATGACTTGACCATAATAAGGTAATTTATATGCCTGGTATTCTATATTCTATATTAATATTTCATATTGAATGTGTCCGGATGGCAAAATTCAGTACTGTATCTACTAAAACCCCTGTAAATAATCTGCCCTTTGTTCATTTGCTTCGATTTTTTGTACACTTGATCTCAAGAAGGTGCTGAATGAGAATGTTAGCATGGTGTTATTCACCCTCAAAGATAGAAAAAAAAGCATAGTAACAGACACAATGTTTCTGACACTGGGAATACATTCCCTGAGGTCCATAGATGTCCCTAGATACCAAGAACATGCAAATGGACCTTGTCGAAGTGGATCAATCTTCCATTTACTTGGGTATGTACTTTTAGGCGGATTTTCTGAAAATATGGCTAGGGCTTAACAGGTTAAGGAAAAAACTTTTTCTTTTTTACCTTTTTAATATCTCCTCTGGGATGGTCTAAATTGGATTTTGGACTTTGATTTTGAATGAAGAAGTTACCTGTTACCTGCTGGCTGAATACAACTTCAACACATTTTCTAACATTCTATTTTGTGCCTGTATTTCCAGTTACGTTTCACCGCCCCACCCTGACCTGCCCTGGTAACCTCTCAGAACACGGAAAACACTCATTCCATTTGAAGGCAGCACACCGGAAATGTTTTTTTTGGGCAAGGTTTTAGCGAAAAATGCTTGTGGTTGTAAAGTACTGAGCATTATGACTAGATGAATACGTTTGACATGGTTCTGTTCTTGCGAGTGTCGTAACCCCTCTACACTAATGATACCACTTGATTTATCTGCAGATAGGTATGTCTGCAAAGTTTAACATTTAACGTTGTGCATTTGTTGCAACGATCAAGAGTGATATCGACCTATATGGGTGTGGAGTTTGGCGGGATTGGATATCCATTATCAGCCTCAAAAAAACATTTGTTACTTAGGATACATTCCAAAACCTATTTTCACACATATACCCACATTCATTGAATCTGCAACGTTAATCTTTAGATCACAGACCACTCCTTTTCTAGTGTGAGATCTCTGATCAAAAATAGCTCTTTACGGGCCGCCGGGTAGCGCAGCGGACTAAGCGTCTGTCTACCAGCACAGAGACAGTGGGATCGAATCCGGCTGTTGTGCCTCCGGCTTGGCCGACCGTCCATACTAACACAATTGGCAGAGTCAGCGGGTGGGAAACCCGGTGAGGGTGGGTCCTGGTCGTTGTAACCAGCAACTCCTACAGTTCGGTCGGGGCGCCTGCACAGCAAGGGAAGGATCTAGGAGAGGTAGTGACCTTCCACACGTTACACTCTCCCAGTGAGAGTCCGCGCTGCCAGGTGAAAAGAAGCGGTGGGCTGGGTACGCATGTGTCGGAGGAAGCATGTAGTCTCCGCCCTCCCAGACCGACGGTAGGGGGTAGAGTGCGCAACGACCAGGAAGGCGATTGGGAATTGGCATAACGACTAACATTGGGATGGGGAAAAAAATCGGAAAAAGAAAGGAGGAAAAAGATAATTAAAGAAAATTAAAAAAAAATAGCTCTTTACAGTTCTATCAGTTACATTGTGACATCGTAGGAAAAGCATGCAGGAAGGGTCTGTTTTTCTTTGGTCTAAGCTCAGAGCGCAGAGACATGAGGAGGGCTCCTTTGGCATTTGTGATGTGTCGTCAGCTCGCTGATGTTATTGATCCAGGACCTTCCGAATTCATTAGGAGATCCAGCCCAACTGCACTGCATCTTTATTTATGGCCCTGCCTGCCATCCTGGCCTCTCTCTCTCTCTCTCTCTCTCTCTCTCTCTCTCTCTCTCTCTCTCTCTCTCTCTCTCTCTCTCTCTCTCTCTCTCTCTCTGTTTCTCTCCTCCTCTCTCTTTCATCTTCCATGCATTATTCTTTTACAGCTGCCTTATCGTATTTTGGCGTGGATAAGGCCTGTCATCTTTTGGTCTTGTCTGGGGAGACTTCGGAGGGGGGTGTGGGTAAAAAAGAAACTGCTCTCCCCCTTTCTCTCTGAAATGGACCTCTTTTCCTTTCTCTTTATCTCTCTCACTCTTGATTTTTCTCTCTTTCACTCTATCGCTCTCTCTCTCTCTCTCTCTCTCTCTCTCTCTCTCTCTCTCTCTCTCTCTCTCTCTCTCTCTCTCTCTCTCTCTCTCTCTCTCTCTCTCTAACTCACCCTCGCTCTCCCAGTAATGAGAATCCTGCTCTAATTGAGGGAACTGC
This sequence comes from Notolepis coatsorum, assembly GCF_963971535.1. NCBI lineage: Eukaryota > Metazoa > Chordata > Actinopteri > Aulopiformes > Paralepididae > Notolepis > Notolepis coatsorum. Next base: position 60,925,057 of record NC_140177.1, on the reverse strand, counting down.
AGTGAGGCGGCCGAGGGCGGCAGGGTTAGATTGTGATACCGGCTACGTGACCGTTATGCTGATGGAGGTGGCAGATCAATAATTTAGGCCCTGACCTTAATGGTGGTGTTAAAACGCTCATTCCTCTGGAGTCTGGAGGCCTTAAAGGTGCAGAGCTGGATAAAGCCAGGAGGCAGCCAGGATCTGAAGGTGGAGTGAGTGGGGGATGGCGGTGGGAAAGATAAGAGGAGAGGAGAGATGGAGAAAGAAAAAGAGAGAGGGAGAGAGCGCATTTGTAGTCAGCACCTCGGTGTGAAAAGGGGGGGGGGGGGGGTCATGAGTGATGTTTCCCTGCTTCTACATTCATACGCTCACATTGTCACCAGCATTCATCCTCTTAGTATATGAATGGCATAAGCTTTTCCTTGCCTGCGTTTGATATCTGGTCGTAATCCGTTTTCACGTGGATCCTCCGCCCATTCTCAGTGATGCAGGGAATGCATCCTAGGAGCCTAGACACCAGAAGTGAACAAAGACTACAGTAAAAGGAGTGGGCTTAATCTGGTTCTGGGCTTGTTTTCATCTCCTAGCTTAAGGCAACACACATTGAGAATTCGGACAGCCATCGATTTGATTCTGGGGGACATTAATGTCAAGGCCTCATGTGTCTCTCTGAATCCCAGAGCCCTGAGCTCTCATTCCCTGATGGCAGGATGCAACCATCTCAGCCCCCCCTCCCCCCGTTCCTCCCCACCCACCCTTAGGGGATGATATATTAGATATAACCAATTCAATTTTATGCAGCCAGGACAGACGCCCTGGGGACATAAACACACACATTTTTAATACACTCCTCACCAGGAAGCCCAATGCGCTGGAGCCTGCGGCTGCCCTGGGTCTCCTCTCACACTCAATTATTAATGTAACGGCTGTAGCGGCTTAATTAAATAATAAAGACAAGCTCTCTGCAAAGGAATGAGACAAGGACAAGTCAGAAGGGAAGGTGGCTTTGCCAAAAGTCATAATCTGTCAAATGAGAATCCAATGCTGTAAGCACGCAATATTGCAAACCTTTGTTGACGCTGGATATTTTATCCCTTCAAAGTTATTTATTTGTGGCTCCATTTTGACTGATTGGTTCCCCTTCTGCTTATGAGCGTATGAGTGATACTTGGCCTCACAATGAGAAAAGAGGATGGGGCATATCGTACTTCCTAAATGCTTTTTGACGTAGGCTACTCTCAGGATAATTTTTCCAGACACCCTTTCTGGAATATAAATCATTTGTAGGAGAGGTGTGAGAGTATTTGGCCTAGAGTCTAGGTATCTGCTCGTAAATCAGTTTGCTACGAGAGTCAGGTCAGACGAGATGTTGCTGTACCTCTACCACTCGAAAAGAATGATTTCCGCAGATTATGGATTCCTGCCACCTCAAGGGCAATGCAGAGGAAGCACTCCGTCTCTGACGTGATGAAAAGTGGCGTTATCTTTTACTTTGTTTCATTAGACTCACTGGAGATTACACACTCTATCCTCAAAGACTGGATAGTCTCGCTTGGTAAAATGAGAAATCTTCCGTCCTGGGGGCAAATATATTTCCAGCTCCCATCCCACCACCATCCCATCTCACCCCCATCCCACCACCATCCCATCCCACCCCCATCCCACCCCCATCCCTGGCTCGTTCCTTGAGCTTGTGTCTGTTTTAAACTTGTAATTAATTATTCAAATTCATCTTGAAACACAAAGTTTTCATTTTGAGTGGCTCGTTCCAAGGCGAACGGGGTACACCCCAACCCCCCCCCCCCCCCCCCCCCCCCTGCGCTAATGGCAAGTAAGCTCCACCATTAGATTGAAAAATAGGCCCATTGTGTGTGTTGACTTGTTGGCGTACTGCGATGAAGGATTGCGACAAACTGAAGTGTTTAAATCAGCGGATTGAAATTAATGCCCTCTCAGAGCCAGGCTTGCTGACGATACATTAAAGCTAATACTCTGGTAAAGTCAAACGAATGTTTGTTTATGCACATGAGATCCATCCAGGGCACACTTGGAGAGAATGAAATGATTGGATTTAGCCACAGTAAACACTCATATTAAAGACAGAAACAATAAGATGTGAACGCTTTATACACATGAAATTCTTTTAATTTTTTATTGGGGTTGCAAGGGGGGGGGGGGGGGGGTGATCTTTTGTGACATGTTTTATTTACTGGCTTATTATATCCCCCAGTCCCCCTGCCACTTTGTTCTTTCTCCTTTTCTGCAATTCAGTGCCCATATGGTCATTTCATCTCCTTTTTGCTACATTTTTAATGCAAGTCTCTCTCTGTCTCTGTCTCTCTCTATCTCTCTCTCTCTCTCTCTCTCTCTCTCTCTCTCTCTCTCTCTCGCGCTCCCCCTCCCTCCCTCCCTCCTCCCTCTGTGGTGCCACTGACACAGTGAGACACTTTCAAAGGTCATGCCTCAAGTATGACTTGTCACATCACTTATTCAGGCTGTTTTTATTTATTCATGCCACTTTTAGTTTTTAATAATTTAACGTGGTTAGATGTTTCTTTTATACAGCTATAAAGTGCCCGTGAGGAGTTAAAAAAGAAAGAAAAAGAAAAAACGGTTCTATGACTATGTAACAATGCGGCTACTACGACTATGTGCGCAGTCCTCGGCAGTACACGTTGAGCCGCTGCTGTCAATACGAGCCGCTGGATGTATTGATTGAAATTATCCTTCATTTAGAGCGTGGCCAAGGGGCCTCTCAGAGCCCAGAGCGAGAGGAGGCCGACTGTATCAGAGTCTTTATTTTTTCTGTCCTATTCCCCCAATTTTTCCTTTAGTATTTACTGCCGACGGCTCTGAGTGGTATTTATTTCCCTCAGACTCTGCTCTGCTATCCTGGAGTTGGCAGAGTGATTTTGTAGAATAGAAACATTATAGACTGTTAGTGTCAAAGTGTTAAATGTGATGTATAGAGCCCGGGATCTCGCGGGGAGGGAGGAGGGTGGATGGGGGCGGGAGGAGGCTAGCGAGGAGGTGAAGCACCGCCAGCCGTGACTGAGGCGAGGAGGTGCTCCTGGGAGACGGAGGAGCCATCCGCCATGTGAGGGGATAGCAGGGTAATGTGGTGCTAGGTAATGGCTTTTCTCAGCCCGCTGAAACAGGGGGAGGATCATTAGGGGAGATGCCGCCGCACCGCGCCGTCCGTTTACACCCCCCCCCCCTCTCTCTCTCTCTCTGCCGGCGGTCCCTGTCAAGGCGCGGTCTGGGAGACAGACAGACAGACACACACACACACACACACACACACACACACACACACACACACACACACAAACACACACTGTGTTTGCGTAGTAGCCTGCTATGGCCGAGGCACATCGGCAGAGTGTGTGCTCTAAGGAGCTGGAGTGATCTGATGAGATTTGGGACCTCGCTCATTGGGAGGAAGAGACGGTGGCGCTTGGCTTACAGCTGCACTCAGCAGATATAGGCACACTACCTTTTTAATGCTTCCCTCACCGAGGACTTTGACCGATCATAATGGCATCGGTTCAAATGGAACCACATGGGGGTAGATGTGATGCAGCTAAAGAAACTATGTTTTGAGTGTAGATTTATTTCACTTTTCAGAGGAAATTAAATGCACAAAGGTGCTTTTCATTATGTTGTATCCCTTTGGTGGCATGTGATTAAGTAATATACCAATTTATTTTTAGATTATATATTAGATTAGATTTAGATTATTAGATTATATATTGTAACTATGTTTATTGTAGGGCAAAATAAATGAGAGGGTATACAACATACCCTCATCTCGCACCTTGTTGCCCATATGCGTATGTCCCAAGTTACATGTAATTATATTGTATATTGTTTACACTGCCTTTTTATTCTATTTTAATTTTTACTTCTCCACCGTACTATAATTCTGTGACCTGTACCTGTATGTCTTCTACTACCTGTACCTCCCCTCCCCCCTCCCCCATGCTGCTATGATACCGAATTTCCCCAAGGGGATCAATAAAGGAATATCTTATCTTATCTTATCTTATAGGTTGGTTGCCTCTGCCAGATTTACTTCAAAAACTCCATTTGAACTAGGTTGAACATGTACTAAAGATGAAACGGACAAGTTTTAAAAAGCCAGCGTCGGGCACCACTACTATGGGAGACAGGATATCATAAAAAAGCTCCCATTCCTTCTTCCCCCATAAAGACATGGAAGATACATCCGAAAAGAAAATGCTCATTTTAGCAAAAGAGTGATGACATTGTCCAGAGCCCTGTGTGAGGAATAGAGGTGTGTAGCGTCCAGTCTCTGCACCAGCCAGGAATCCTCAAAACCGGTTAACAGCACTTTGAGCTGCCGGTCGATTCCTGCCCTGGTGAGCCTCCAGCGCTCTGTGACAGGGAAGATTGGACGTCATTAAGGCCTACACTCTGTCCACTGTCTGGGTGTATGTGAAATGGGTTCTGCTCCTGAAAGAATGGGCTGTTTTTGTGTGTGTGTGTGTGTGTGTGTGTGTGTGTGTGTGTGTGTGTGTGTGTGTGTGTGTGTGTGTGTGTGTGTGTGTGTGTGTGTGTGTGTGTGTGTGTGTGTGTGTGTGTGTGTGTGTGTGTGTGTGTGTGTGTGTGTGTGTGTGTGTGTGTGTGTGTGTGTGTGTGTGTGTGTGTGTGTGTATGTTTGTGTGTGTATATATGTTTGTGTGTATATATGTTTGTGTGTATATGTTTGTGTGTCTCCATACATCTGAAATCTCAATAGAGGGCTAGTACCACAGACACAAACTACTGTAACGTCTTGTGATGTTATCATTCATGTGATATAAATGTAAATAACCCACTCTGTCTCGTGATCTAATGCTTAATTTACCTATGTTTAGATCATTTTTTCAGGTTTTGTTTTTATAATATCTGGATGAAGGTTGCCTGGGGGAAGTCACATCCTGTAGACGTTTTTAGATTCTCTCCTCAAGTTCCTGTGAAGACTTTTCCTCAAAACCCGTGTGAGAAATATGATCACGCCAATAAAACACACCAATTATTCCCCATTGACACCTTCAAACCCCTCTTTTAGTGGCAGATTCAGCCAAATAAAACTTTATTGCAGAGAGTGGAAAGGGGACACCAACGTTTTTGCATAGCTTCTCCATGCCTGGCGTTTATATGATGGCGGTTATTACACCTCTGTGACATTTTAAACTTTATTGAACAAGACTTAAAAAATCTGCAGGCAGTATATAAAGATCGAAGCCAAGGGATTTATTTCTTTCAGATGGGAAGGAGCATCCCAGACAGTCGAGACCCGACTGGAGCAGATTTCATCGTTCCTGAGGTGTCTGATCTTTCATTAAAAGAACAGGATTTTATTTCGCAGTAGGATTCTGTGTTCGCTCTCACTTAGTCGCTTTTTTATTTTTTGGTGTCTTGAAGTTGTTTTCACCGAATCTCGACTTGAATTTTAAATCGCAAGTATTCTAAATTATTTCAGATTTTTTTTTATGATATGAAGGGTTGCCAGGTTTAGTGTTGTGATGGAATTAAAGCGCCGTTTGAGGCTTTAGACGGATGGGGGGGGTTCTTCAAAATGTGTGTCACAGAAAGGGAAGGAGAGAGAAACAGAGAGACAGGGGGACCAAAAAAAGAGAGAAAGAGGAAGGGAGGGAGAGAGGGAAGGAGGGAGAGAGAGAGGTCCTGGCCTTCTTCTCTGTGTAATTAAAAGGGGGTGTCTGTCAGGTGCGGCTGCTGCTTTGTGTGGTGCGGCTGCTGCTTTGTGTGGGCCCCATGTGTTGGGGCGCTGATACAGGGAGGATTATTCTGTTTGGGAGGCTGATAACAGTCTGTTTATAACCTTGGCACTGACTGCAGACTAATCTGGCAGCAACACATCTCTCCCGACCTCCATCCCACGAAATTCTCACAGAAAAACATATTGGCTACTCTGTCAGGACAGGGGGGGAAGGGGGGTAGACATGACCCAAAATGATGATGATATTTCATGTTCTATATACACGGTGCTCCATATCCTTTTTACACCAGCTACACCGGGGCTGCCCAAAGTAGTGCCAAATTTGGCATCCAGCTACATTTTCTTTTGGCCCTCCAAAGGGGTTCAGTGAGAACTCTGTTTTTGTTCTATTTTGGTGCATTTTAATTACATTTGGGGGAGATGGTTTACTTATTAGACGTCATTAACACATTGAGTGCCGACCACGAGATTAGTCGGGTTAACTCGCAATGCGTTGAGTGCCAAGGCCCGAGAAAACTCTGGTTTGAATCGTTATTTCTTTTATTAGCAATATCCATTCATTTTTCATCCATCCAGCCTGACGTTATCATTGGGAATGGGTCTGAGCTCGAAAAGGGCAAATACCGCCGCCTATCGTCTCCCGGATGGTATGGCACATCATTGGATTGGATTGGGTGGGGCTGTGCATCAGAAAAAAAAGTCCGGTCCGGGGTTTTCCCTTCTCTGGCAAGCAGTATCTGTTACCACATTCACTGGGGAGGCTCGGAGCAGCTTTCGATTATGTGTTTTGGACTATAACGTTGGATCAATAAACGCGATCAATATTTGGAATGGCGATCAGGAATTGGATTAATCTTTTTGCAGAACATCTGATGTGAGGTAAGGACTCTATGTTACCAGTTTTGGGTTAATCAGATGTTTTTTTCACAGCGATCACAACGTGTGTGCGCGTAACGTTAGCGCTAAGCACGGCATGGATAATCGATTTTTCAGCCTGCTTCTCTAGCGTGCATAAGTACACATATACTATTGATAATCTAGCGTTTATTTGAAAATGATTCATAAATCAACCGAAAAATTACAATGTGTTTTGTGTATTCCACTAAAGAGCTATTATTGCGTAATTTCTCTGGAATTACTAGAAATCTCCAAAACTATACTTGTATTCAAAAACGGTATAAAACGGAAATGTACCAATGAAAAAACAATCAGTTGCGTACATGTTGACTGCAAGCAAGTCATTGATAAGCGAGGGGTGTTTTAGACCATAGCCATAATTTAAGATATAGTTTAAAGCCCAACTTGCAGGTTAAACCCTACTCTGCAATTATGGGTAGTTTACATCATTGGTATCTAATTTAATTATTAATTTTTTTCCATTTGACGCCGGAAATTTCACTCAGAAATGGTTAAAAAGGTCCACGCACGAATAACATGCACGAGCAAATCTAAAAGCTTATCAGACGCTAGCACGGCCGTGACGTCACTTCAGGAAACGTATGTCTTATGCCCGTCCGGGTCATAGTACTACTGGATAATTGGCGCTGGCTAACGTTAGCATTATGTCTACTGTCGTGAACCATTTTAGATCGGGGCATGTAGAGGAGTTTGGGGAACGAGTAAAATCATGTGCAGGTCCTCTTCTCAGACCTGTGTGGCAAAGCACTGCACACGCATCATGCAAGCTACACGTCGCTGCATGTTGGTCAATGGTGGCCCACTCGGTGCATCACAGTGGGCTACTATTGTGCTAACAACGTGCCGCGGCGTCCGGCTTGTCGGCCGGCATGAGTGCCCGATTTGGGGTGGTTCTCTCCTCTTTGTGTGCCCCCGTCCTCGCGGGTGTCCTGCCGGGGAGCTTGTGGACGCGACAACAGCGGCGGCCGTAGGGTGTTTGAGCCTGTAGCGTTAGTTAGCTCATAGCTATCGTGTACCACTAGCGTTACGGGCTCGAGCACCCTATGGCTGCCGCCGTTGTCGCGTCCATGGGCTCCCCGGCAGGGTACCCGTGGGGACGGGGGTGTACAGAGAGGAGAGAACCATTTTGGGTCGGGCGTTCATGCCGGCCAGCGAGCCGGACGTCGGGATATGTTGTTAGCACAATAGCTACCAAGCTAAGCTATGTTAGCTTCTAACGGTGTATACACAATATGTACAACGACACAATGATTTACATTATTACAAATATGGTAACGTGGTTGTGGCTTTCACAAATAGTGGTTAGCTTTAGAGATGGATGGCTATGATCACGGAGCAATAGTGTTGTTAGGTGAAACAGATACATTTTCATTCGGCTAGTAGTAGCAAGGCTCTCTGCCTGCAGTGCCTGCCACTAGCTGTGTGTGACTCTCAGAGCCCCCTGGTGAGCCCCCTGGTGCCCTGCACCTGTTGTGACGACATCATTTCGATTACACGCGCACGTTATGAACCATTGATTAAAATATCCATGTGCGTGGTGATTGTGTTGGGCAGACAAAATGTTTGATAAAAACGCTAAAACTGGGTCAATTTCAATAAAAAAAATGTCCTTCTTCATGAAAGTCACCGTTGGCCTAGTCCACATTGTTTATTGAACAAAAATACAACATGCAAGTTGGCCTTTAAGCCTTCGCAAATTTCCCCGACCTCCCATTGACTTCCTTATTGGCACGGTAGCCCTAATATGGTCAAAGGGGCGTGGCACTCAAAGTGTTAAAAATGATTGACATAAGGGTAATGCCTATAGGGGCGACAGTGGCTCGGGAGGCAGAGTAGTCGTCTGGTAATCCGGAGGTTCCCAGTTCGATTCCCGCTTCTCCCGGGCAGCATATCGAAGTGTCCTTGAGCAAGACACTTAACCCCTAAATGCTCCCGATGAGCAGGTTGGCACCTTGCATGTTTGCCTTCGCCATCGGTGTGTGAATGGATAAAATGTGAGGAACAATAAAGTGCTTTGGATAAAAGCGATATATAAATGCAGACATTTACCATTTGTTACATTTCTAAACTAGAAAGGTGTGATCAGTAGAGTGCAGATCTCCACCAGGCGGCAGCCACACATTTCTTCTCTCTTACAGAGCAAACAAACACACCTACAATATTTAACACAAGCAGACTGTTACACTATTACACTATTACACTGTTACACTAGCACACTATTACGCTGGTATACTAGCACACTATTACACACTATTACATACCATTACACTATCACACACTATTACACCATTGCACACTATTACACTATTACACACTATTACACACCATTACACTATTACATACTATTACACACCATTACAATATTACACACTATTGCACTATTAAACACTATTATACACCATTACACTATTACACACCATTTCACTATTACACTATTACGTACTAGTACACATTATTACACACCATTACAATATTACACACTATTACATTACACTATTACACTATTACACACCATTACACTATTACATACCATTACACACTATTAGCCTACACTATTACACACTATTACACACATTACACTATTACACACTATTTACACACCATTACACTATTTATTACATACTATTACATACCATTACAACATTACACACTATTGCACTATTAAACATTATTATACACTATTACACACCATTACACTATTACACACCATTACACACCATTTGTGTTGAACGCTAACAGGTGTATTATTCTATACTGTGTAGGCTATTGTATGTTGTTTTGATTTGTTTGTTTTCTGAACTAAGTTGTCATCTTACGGTACATATTCTTTCCCTTCTGTATTCATTCCAGTTTTCTTTTTCAAGGTTTCATTTTGTTCAGTAGTATGGAATCAATTGTATGCTTACCATTTCATTTACAAGTCTTTAATTTTTCTTTTTGTTGGAAATTCTTTTCATTTTTCATTTCACCAACTGATACGTTTTGGCTTTTGTTCTCGGAACACCACTGTCACCATGGTTTCTCTCGCATGACTGAGTGAGACATGATTTTAATTCCGCTACTGCCAACTGCTTTGTGATTTTAAGTCCTTTGTGTTTTTCCAATAGCCAATCTTAGGCTTTTTTTTTAACATTATTTCTTCATATCTAAATTACTCCTTTCTTATGGTAATTGGTACATGATTGATCTTCAAAATGAACGGAACAAGTCAGATCAGCAATAACAATAGCTTCCAAGGAGTCATTATGGTAACAAAAAAAAAGAAAAACTAAAAACAATTGTGAATTGATAGTTGTACGATGAATCACTCAACTAAGTTGAGACATTTTAACTCACTAATGGCATGAGTCACTGAACCCACCCTCACACAGTGCGAGAGTGAGATTAAACAATTCTCCAATAATCACTTCTACCATCTACTCATAGTTTGGGTACATAGAAATTAAATTATACTTTAGTATCCAGTCAAAAACACAAATCTAATTTGCGTTGAATATCCATGTTAACGAGAGGGTGCCCCATTTAGTAGCAAAAAAAAACTTTTTTTGTGCACATATTAATTTAGTTTGACAGTTATTGAGAGTGAATGGCTTTGAATATGGCCACCAGTGATCAGGGACATTGAATCCTTATGTTGTGTTACTTACAGCTACAAGGCTATCAGTCCCTATAAGACAAGGCCTTGCTACTTTTTACTCTACATCATCCTGTGGCACTGTAATCAACACAGGGATTCAGTCCCAGATGACACCACTGGTGGCCATATTCAAACTCATTGACTCTCAATAACTGTCAAATGAAGCCAATGTGTGCAAAACAGTTTTTTTTGACGTGCGTGTGAGATTATGTGCAAAATAAATCGGCATGATTTTTTAAAATTAAAGTGCCCCTTTAACCAAGAGGCCGCGGGGCGAGGCCGCGGCAGGAGAGCTGTCAACCTGTCACATCTCCTCCCTGCTGTCCTCCTCTGGTAAATGAAAGGTACACAGTGTGCATTGCTGCAGGAGCAGCGGAAGGGGATGCGCAGGGAGGAGGCAGAGAGCCCCGGCACCTCGGGTCTCAGGAGATCGCAGGCAACTAGGTCAGATTGATAATGTAATCCGCTGACTGGATCCTCAACCCGCTCACATCCGGAAAAAGAAAAGGATGACGAGAAGAAGTTGAACAGAAGTATTATTAGCAGGGAATAATACTGGAAGTTTTGTCTGTCATCGTTGTTGTAGGCTACTCGCCTCACGGTCGGGTGATACCAGTGAGCTGAGGAGAGGGGGGGGGGGGCATATTGTCAGACAATGGGAATGTTGATCGTATTTGGCTGATTTATAGAATATAAGTGTTTTATTTGTGACATGTTCACCGGGAACAAATTAACACTTTAGGTTGATCCAACACTTTTCGTTTAAAGAACGAATACATCTCAGTTAATTTCTCCTTTAGTTTACGTGGGTTGTGTTCCTCATTTAATATGGGTCATTATGTGTTTAAACCCTCCCAAACTTATGATACTGTTTGATTATTGGAAGATACCGTAAATCCTCAAATATAAGACAGGTCTTCTATTTACCTCAGCTGCAAAGAGCACCAGGCCTTTATTAGAGAGAGGCTTATATAAGAGGCAGGCCTTCATTTAAAAAAATTACACTCATGGACATAATCCCTTCATTTTCAGACTTTTATTGCATTATTATTATTATTATTATTATTATTATTATTATTATTATTATTATTATTATTATTATTATTATTATTATTATTATTATTATTATAATTTTTTATTTTTTTTTAATACGTACATTGTCTGTCTACATTTATTTAGACTAGCATTGGTATTTAACACTTTGATCGCCATGGGTTAAATTCATAATTTACCATCCCTCGCCATCTCTATTTGTCTATGGAGAAGTTCCCCTTCTTTGCAGGGCTATAACTTTTTTAATTCTATTGCTAAATTGCCATTATTATGGCCCATTCAATGTCCTATATGTATTGTTCAGGGTGTAGCAACGTTAAACTTTTTCATTCACATATTCATACTAAAATATGGTCTAAAGTATAAGTATGTTTTATCGTTTTCTGCAGCTTTCTTCAGAACGTGATTTATAGCCCTAAATGCATTATATTGATGATCAAATACAGTTTGGTAGGAATCTGTGCGAGATAAAAAATGTCAACTGGACGTGGTTCTAGAAGTTACTACGTGTCATCTGATGATGACCGGATGGGCGGGGGATCGTTTATAATTCCGTGGGCAGCGTTAGATGATTCATCCAGAGTGGGTCATATGTTCATCATAGCAGTTTATATGGAACACGTTAGAATATAACGCTGAATCTTACCGTGGCTTCCTCGCGCCGCTGGCAGATGAGCGTGGAACAGAATTTTTTCTATTATGGGATGGAGAAATGCCCGATCCATTTCCAGGTTGTATAATAGTATATACGTCCAAATCATGTTGTTTTTTCGAGTTATTTGCACCGATCGATGTTCACTGTATCAAGACGGAGTCTCTCTAACGATAGCGAGTGCCCGGACCACATATGGATGAGCACTACCGGTTCAAAGGCTCATTTCCGGTTGGCGATCTGCCGATCGGCCACCAGATGGCGCTCTTGAACCGCTAGAGAGTTGAGTGGAGCTTTGCAGTGTGTCTCAGGGCTCCGGAGGGGAAATATGATTTCGCTCACAGATTTTTGAAATATTGACATCAAAGACGAGTTACGGCGTCTTCGGCAGAATGAGCATGGCTAGGAATGACGTCTTAACTCGTCCCCGGCGATCATAGTGTTAAATATTGAGTGCAGTTGAGTAATTGTGGGATTAACGTAATTCACACACTGAAGTTGGAACTGTCTATACTACTGGTAGGTTGTGGGGTCCGGGGACGGTTTAGCGTGTGGTACCTTCTCGACTTCCTCAGAGTTGTTTACATGCAGTAGCTTTAGCTACTAACGTTATCATAGCATCATGGTCTGTAATGTGTCAACTGGACAACGCCAGCCTCGTCTTCCAATGCCATATAGATAGCGAACGTTAACGTTTGCAAACGAAGTCAACGTCACCCAGCTGACACCACAGATCTAGATATTATGACAACGTTAGCTAGCGGCTAGCGCTAAAGCTAACCAGAGGGAAACGTTAATGTACGGTAGTCAGTGTAGCGGGAGGCAGCACTTGATTTCCATTGGCAAGAGTTTATCTCATTCTATATCACGGCACAAAAAATTTAAAAAATACTTTTTTTGCGACCTTATATTAGAGACCGGCCTGTGTTTGTCTAAATGCATCAACCCCCCCCATTATAAGAGGCCCCTCCTTTATTGGGAGTCCCTCCTCTATTAGAGGATTTACGGTATGTAGGTCTGGAAAACTCAACATGTTTTGGACCTGCGTTTGTACTCGTTCTTCTGGCAACAGATGGCTGCTACAGTGCACTCTGCATCAGTGCATCCATAGGTTGATCCAATCTGTTGTTTGGATATTGGTGTCATGCAGGTGTGTGTTGTCTTATTGAATTGTTTTGTGTGTGTGTCTGTGTGTGTGTGCGCGTGCGTGCGTGTTATGATTATTAAAACGCGTGGCCCTTGTCGGTTCACCTCGCTCACCTTCTGTGGGGACTTTTATTTACAGGCATTCCTTTTCTGTGTCATCCCTCGACCAACACTGCTGCACTGCACACATCCACGGCAAAACTGTGTCTGTACAAAATATGCCAGTCGTCCGGGGGGAGCGAGTGAGAAGAATAACTTCCTGCATCAGCAAAGTGCGTTTTCATTCCCATGCAGTATTCCAGAGAGAGGGCTGTGGGCCCACTGTCACCACTCGGCCGCCCTGCAGGTGTGCAAATCAAACAGGGACTATAAATAGCCCAGGCAGCTGGGAGCAGAGCGCTGGAGAGGGGGGGGGGGGGTTTGGGGGGTTGGAGGGGATGGGGGGGCGGGGGGGGGGGGGGGGGGGGGATTAGAGCTCCAGCTGGGCAGGCAGGTGTGTATCGGCTGACCGACCGAATACAACTGCCATCTCACTGTGTCTTGAAGGCGTTTACATTTTTTTTCAAGAGCTCAGACTGGGCCGATGGCGAAGATCTGAGTTTGGCTTGTTTCAGCTGTTTCGCGGCTTTGTGTTTTAATGAGTCTTGTGAAAAGTGTCCGTGTCTGGTTTCATATAACCACTTATAAAGTGCCATTGCCGATTTCTGGCACCTGCTGGCCGCAAGCGGTACTGTCTTAGTCTGTTCAATACATTTCCCATGAGCCTTTATGTGCTTTTTTGCAGAGCGAATTCTTGGGTTTCTTGGTGGTCGAGGCGGCTGCATATTTGTTTTCCATTGTTGCAAAAAATACCCTGCGTTCTGTGAACAAAGAAACTATCGCATCTCATTCATTCCAGGCATACTTCTAGTATCATGAGAAGGCTGAGTATACGCGTCTCACCAGACCATTGGAAGCGCCGGTGGTCTCAATTCGCTCTGTACACACTCCAGAACTTGATTAATGAATAGGGGGAAAATACACATTGTCGCTTTAAGCTAAGGCTTCATTTATAATTGCATTTAAGTGGCACTTGTCTTACATCTCTATATGGCTGCCAAGAGAACATAATACTTAACATTTTGCTTCAGTAGCACGTGTCAAGTTTCAGCAGATTTATCTCCATCTACTGTACAAGTAGCCAACATCTATAACTGTTGTCCCCATTGTCCATATCTCCATTTCTGCTGTTGGACAAGCTCTTCAATCAATACTATTCATTTCACTTGCCTATAATCTAAATGATGATAATCATATTTCTGAATATGATATAATTCTCAGCGTGGAGACATGCGTTGTTTCATGTAGCCGGGCGAGGTCTCTGACTCAAGAACTCTGGCATTGCTGCAGTGTGTTGTTGATGCCCAAAGGCCATTTTAGGGATGTGAGATGCAGAGATCCTTGTAACAGTCAAAGAAATATCTTGACTGTGCTTTTAAAAGCGATGCCTTTTTGCTTTTAGTGCAAATGTGTCACATTTATTCCCAGCAGATGAGGTGATGTGCCTTTCATGCAAATGATGTCTAGCACTTTACGTTGGTGTGTTTACATTATTGCATTACTGGCTTATTATGCTATGGGCTCCTTGTAGCCAGAGGCAAAAAAACACACCCTCATCAAAAATACACATATTCCGTGCCGCCCCCACTCACCCATTACACACACACACACACACACACACACACACACACACACACACACACACACACACACACACACACACACACACACACACACACACACACACACGCACGCACAGTTTCCCTACTGATTGACAGCGGGGGCTCCCTCTGACCCAGTCTTGTGCTACAGTGGGGCGACCTCGGAGGCCTATGATTAATGACGGGTCTTATCCATTGGTGGTTTGCTAGGACTGCCAGCCAGGCCACTTAGACTGCCTGGACCACTACCTCTGCTGTAAACGCTCTCTTTCTCTCTCTCTCACACTATTTGACTTTCTCTCACTATCTTTTCTCTCCCCTTTTCTTTTCCCCCTCACTTTCTCTTTCTCTCTCACACACTCACATCCTCTCTTCTCTTTCTCTCTTGTTTTTCCCACTCTCTCTTACTCTTACTCTCCCTCCCTCTCCCCCCCCCTCTCTCTCTCTCTCTCTCTCTCTCTCTGGCTGCAGCTTGAAGGCATGTCATTGTCATATCCACTGTCCCAGCTCTAAACCCTTGTCTTAGGACCCCCCCCCCCCCCCCCCCCCCATCCTCACTCGCTCTCACTCTCTCTCACACACACACACACACACACACACACACACACACACACACACACACACACACACACACACACACACACACACACACACACACACACACACCCCTCTAACTTCACAATCCGGACGCATGCTTCCAATTTCTGTGATTATTCTGATTGCTAATCTACTATTGAAGGCAATGGCCATGCAGAGGAAACATTGAAATGTATTCTTAAAGCAAGGATCAATGAGGCTGTCATATTCAAATCAAATCACTTCTTACAAACAAGATATTTAGTATCAACAGAATATGAGTATAGTATAGTATAGTATAGTATAGTATAGTATAGTATAGTATAGTATAGTATAGTATAGTATAGTATAGTATAGTACTTATAGGAATTAGTATAAGACATTTTCTCTAAATGTTAGGGTTAAAGATATATTGAAGCCAGAAATAGTAGCACATGGAGAAGCCTGTAGAATGGTTCCTTTAACTAGCTGGTGCTGCTTCTCTGAGTGGGTGGAACAGCTTCTCTGAGTGGGTGGAGCTGCTTCTCTGAGTGGGTGGAGCTGCTTCTCTGAGTGGGTGGAGCTGCTTCTCTGAGTGGGTGGAGCAGCTTCTCTGAGTGGGTGGAGCTGCTTCTCTGAGTGGGTGGAGCTGCTTCTCTGAGTGGGTGGAGCTGCTTCTCTGAGTGTGTGGAGCTGGTCTTTATAAATGGACTGCGATGGCTCACGTTTCCCTCTCATGACTGCCAGGAGCCCAGTAAGCACTGTTAGTGTTTTGTTCTGTACACCAGCCCTGGCAAAACACTTAAACCTCACAGGGTTTTCCAAACTTGTGACAGTCTCCAAACAAATTGCACACGCATACAAAAAAAAAAGCTGTTTGACTTCTGTGATGGGAAGCTCCCTAATAAATGCAGAGAGAGACTTCCTGCTGTAGCCTCTGAAGGGCCTCTGAAGATTTGCAATATTAATGGCACCTCATACTCTATCAAGCTTGTGGGCTGACTGCTGTGGTTGACCTGTCAGACTCCACACTGCACTCTTAGGCTGAAGGCTGGCTGACAGGTTCGGTGACCAGGCAGGTGATAATAACTGGTGCATCAGTTATTTTATACAGGCGAACATAATGGGGGGGGAAATACCAGCATACCAGTTGCAGGGAGAGGGAACTACTCTTCAACGGCAGGATATCCATCTGCTTTCCATGCCCACTATATTGACAAGGTTGGCAATGGGGAATAATATTGTTAAACCTCAACAGATTATTGACAGAGGCGGACAACAGAGTCTTTGGTTGAGGGTGGAATTTAATGAAGCGTCATGTTGCAGCGTGGAGAGACTCAGACTACAGAATGCACAACCTTGGATCTCTCTAGAATGGAGAGCTATCAAAGCATTCATACAGGGAGTAGACTGACTAAGCTACAACTGCATTGTACAGATATGGGGTCAGTAACGTAGGGGAGAGGTGAGGTGAGAGGTGAGATGAGAGGTGAGATGAGAGGTGAGGTGAGGTGAGAGGTGAGATGAGAGGTGAGATGAGAGGTGAGGTGAGATGAGAGGTGAGATGAGAGGTGAGATGAGAGGTGAGATGAGAGGTGAGGTGAGAGGTGAGGTGAGATGAGAGGTGAGATGAGAGGTGAGATGGGAGGTGAGAGGTGAGATGAGAGGTGAGATGAGAGGTGAGGTGAGATGAGAGGTGAGATGAGAGGTGAGATGAGAGATGAGATGAGAGAGGTGAGATGGGAGGTGAGATGAGAGGTGAGGTGAGATGAGAGGTGAGATGAGAGGTGAGGTGAGATGAGAGGTGAGGTGAGATGAGAGGTGAGATGAGAGGTGAGATGAGAGATGAGATGAGAGAGGTGAGATGGGAGGTGAGATGAGAGGTGAGGTGAGATGAGAGGTGAGATGAGAGGTGAGGTGAGATGAGAGGTGAGGTGAGATGAGAGGTGAGATGAGAGGTGAGATGAGAGGTGAGATGAGAGGTGAGATGGGAGGTGAGAGGTGAGATGAGATGAGAGGTGAGATGAGAGGTGAGATGGGAGGTGAGAGGTGAGATGAGAGGTGAGATGAGAGGTGAGATGAGAGGTGAGGTGAGATGAGAGGTGAGATGAGAGGTGAGATGAGAGATGAGATGAGAGAGGTGAGATGGGAGGTGAGATGAGAGGTGAGATGAGATGAGAGATGGGAGGTGAGATGAGAGATGAGAGGTGAGAGGTGAGATGGGAGGTGAGATGAGAGGTGAGAGGTGAGATGGGAGGTGAGATGAGAGGTGAGAGGTGAGATGAGAGGTGAGAGGTGAGATGAGAGGTGAGATGAGAGGTGAGATGGGAGGTGAGATGAGATGAGAGGTGAGATGAGAGGTGAGAGGTGAGATGAGAGGTGAGATGAGAGGTGAGAGGTGAGATGAGAGGTGAGATGAGAGGTGAGAGGTGAGATGGGAGGTGAGATGAGAGGTGAGAGGTGAGATGAGAGGTGAGAGGTGAGATGAGAGGTGAGATGAGAGGTGAGATGAGAGGTGAGATGGGAAATGAGATGGGAGGTGAGGTGAGATGAGAGGTGAGATGAGAGGTGAGATGGGAGGTGAGGTGAGATGAGAGGTGAGATGAGAGGTGAGATGGGAGGTGAGATGAGAGGTGAGATGAGAGGTGAGGTGAGAGGTGAGGTGAGATGAGAGGTGAGGTGAGATGAGAGGTGAGGTGAGATGAGATGAGAGGTGAGGTGAGATGAGAGGTGAGATGAGAGGTGAGAGGTGAGGTGAGATGAGATGAGAGGTGAGGTGAGAGGTGAGGTACTAGACCAGAGACAACAAGTACTGGAATAAGGGTTTGAACTACAGTGGGTCTCTATGGGACCA
Organism: Notolepis coatsorum; assembly: GCF_963971535.1. Classification (NCBI taxonomy): domain Eukaryota; kingdom Metazoa; phylum Chordata; class Actinopteri; order Aulopiformes; family Paralepididae; genus Notolepis; species Notolepis coatsorum. The sequence goes on along the minus strand of NC_140177.1, from coordinate 60,906,814 downwards.
CTTTCTGAAGGAGAAGGACCAATAATAATTGTGGATTGCCAAAAGGTCCAAATAAACCCTCCAAGTAGGGCTAAGAAAACCATACAACCAGTGACTATGAGGCATCTGCTGATGACGTCTCTGGGGGTGTCGTCTCTGGTGGTGCCGTCTCTGCGGGTGCCGTCTCTGCGGGTGCCGTCTCTGGGGGTGCCGTCTCTGGTGGTGCCGTCTCTGGGGGTGCCGTCTCTGGTGGTGCCGTCTCTGGGGGTGCCGTCTCTGGGGGTGCCGTCTCTGGGGGTGCCGTCTCTGGTGGTGCCGTCTCTGGGGGTGCCGTCTCTGGGGGTGCCGTCTCTGGGGGTGCCGTCTCTGGTGGTGCCGTCTCTGGGGGTGCCGTCTCTGGTGGTGCCGTCTCTGGTGGTGCCGTCTCTGGGGGTGGGGTGCGGCATCGCAAACAGTGGACCCACTCGGGTCATCCTTCAAGTTTCAGTGCTGTTCTGGTTGTCAGCTGGACCTGACAGGGACCTGTCCACCTAGGGGTTAAAGACACTTTGTGCAGTGATTTGAGCATGATGTCATCTCCCGGATGCATGATGATGTCATCATCTGGTTGTGGGAGTGAGGAAACTACTATTTGATAGTGCTTCCTTAGAACGTTAGAAAGCTCTTGAGCATTATACAGTAGTGTGTTCCTCTGTCGCTGTTGATGGATTGTCAATTCCATTTCAAGGAATCACATCTTTCACAAGTGTCTTCACGACTGTGGCCGCACTGCAGCGTTTGGTGGGGAATGCTTCAACCCACTTTGAAAACATGTCAACGTTAACAAGTAAATACTTATAGTAGAGTAGGAAGGCATGGAAGAAAAATCAATGTGCATATTTCCAAATGGACCTGATTGTACTGGAAGATGGTCTCTCTTACCCTCTCCTTTGGCTCTTCTGTTTTGTGATCAAATCATACATCCAACTTGTTGCAGTCACTCCCGGTGCAAACCACTGGGATGGAATACAGCTGCTCATTGACTGTTTTGATGCATGTTACCGTGAGCCAGGGGGACAGACACTGAAGACGGACACAACAACCTCCCTCCCATCAGGGTGACGCCACATACTGCTGGTGTCTGGACTACAGCCTTTTGTTTGTCCACTTTTGCTGTTCCTTCTTGTCAGCCTGGGCTCGAGGACTCAGGACATCATTAATAGAAGCAGAGGGAGAGAGAACAGACTGATTAGTCAGGGTTGGGTATTGGGGTACCATAAGAACTGGGGACAATGTGGCCTGTTTGGCGCTGCATACTGCGCAGTCATTGCCCTTTGAAACTGGGTCAGAACCTTGTGTGTGTGCTTGACATTTTACAACGGCTATGGCAGATGGTAGCAAAATAGCTGCTAATAAATTATTTACAAGTGTGGCATGTTTAAGAGGTAAATCAGAGGATGTGAGAAACCCTCTTTGCTGCCATATTATACCAAAATCATGCACGATACCAAATGTATATCTAAAATCTGTATAGATTGTGACTGATTTTGCGCTTGAATACACAATCTAGTGATTACGTAGATCTCGGTGGATGTGCCTGGGGGAAGGGCTGCTAATTCAAGGAATGTGTGTTTAGAAACAATAGCATATCCTGATCGAGCGTGTATCAGTAGGCCTGGATGATGAGCCATCACAAAAAAGTACCATTTATGGATTGTCAAGGGGTTTGTTTGTTTGATATCTGGTCTGGGACTAGAGTGGTGTTGTATTACATCTAAACAATTATGTGTGAAATCATCAGTTTCAGTTTCAGGGACAAATGTGTCTGGGTTAAGTCTGCTGGAGTGAACAATGTATGAATTAGCTGTACCTAAAAGTGTAATTTCATGTTCTGTTTTTTTGGCCTTTGTGTAGTGCTGGCATTAATGAGTAGACTCATTAATAGCCTAGACCAGGGGTGGGCAATTCTTTTCCCCAGAGGGCCGAATGAGCAACTGAAAATATGTTGGAGGGCCGGGCCAAAATTCCAAACTCAATTATGCATAATATACATTTTATTTCTATATTAAAAGCAGTAAATGGCATTGTTTTGACCCCTGGTAAGAGTGTATGTTATTATTTGGCAATTAAAATGTGAGGTTAGCTTTCAAAAATATCATTTATTCAAATAGAATTTATTTCCAAAATGATAAACAAAATGTGAAACATTAATAACAAAGGGCATTTTGAGTTTCATATACTATTGAAACAAGGATTTTCTTAGCTTTCTAAAGACATCACATCATCTTATAGCAAAAATAAACAAGACATGTCACTGAACTGTGTAAAGAAAAGTGTCCCAGTTTTGTAGCCTTTTTTACTTTACATGCCTATATTAAACATTTAATGTTTTCATAACTGTGCAAAAAAAAGAAAAAAAATATCAAGTGTCCCATTTCACTTGTTATATTTCCACATTTTAGTGTTCTTCAGTTCTTTTTTTTCATTCAGTGTGAGAAATCCAGTCTCTGTTGAGCTTTAACAAGTCCATCAAAGTCAGGTTGCATGTCTGAGGTGGAGATGCGAAGCACAGCTGCCAGATGTTCATCAGTGAGAGAGGATCTGTACCTGGACTTGGTAAACGTCATGACTGAGAATGTCTGTCACATATGTATGTGGATCCAAAGAGAACCAACATCTTCTGAGCATGTCTCCTCATGTTTGGAAAGTTCTCCTCCTTGAGAGCAGAGTAGAACTCTAGCAGTGATGCTGACTTAAAGTGCTCTTTCAGTAGTGAATCAGACTGCTGGTCAATGAGTTCAAGCTGAACAACGATCAACACTGCAGGTAAAGGGAGAGGAAACCAGCTGCATTTCATCCTCAACCTTTTTGAAATCTTGAAAACGCCTTGAAAATTCATCATGCAGTTCTCCCAACATGGATGAGTACCTGTGCCGGTGATCAGCTGATGGTTTGACTTCTTTCAGGGTTTTCATGTGTTTGAGATTGTTGCTGCCTAGTTGCCTTGAAATTAATTGCAACTTTGTCATGAAGGCTTTCACATGGCTATGCATTTCATAAGCGTAAGCGTATATTGTGCGTGTGAATGTTGACATGAAAAGAAAAAAGTAAAAAAAAAAGACTGTAGTGCTGCGTGGAGAGCGCACGAGTGACCAAGAACAATTAATTGAGATTTTTTTCAATGGCTGAAGCTGCCACTGCTCTAAAGACAAGCAGGGTCGCCTTTTACTACAATGGGTAGAGAAAATGAGTAATAATAGGCGGTATTGGGTAGGGATGCACCGATCCGATATTGATATTGGATTATTTTAATGTTTTTATAATATTATTTAATAAGAAATAAAATAAGAAATAACAATTCAGTACATTTATGTGTTCATTTGTTACATTTTGTTTCACTAAGTTAGGAAAGTAATGTTTTAAGTCAAGCCTGATGTTGCCTTGCACAAAAGAATAATCCCAGTCTCTTCCACAGTGAGGCATACAGTTTATTAATTAGACAATGGGTATCGGATCGGTACTCGGTATCAGGACTGAAAAAGTCGGATCGGTGCATCCCCCTAGTATTGGGCACCACTGTGAGACAATGCGAGGAGGACTCGCTTCACAAAGCCCTCGCTTTCGCCCTCGCTTTTGCTTACATGCAAGTGGAAATGCAAGAGTAATTTCTCTGAAGAGAGCATCCATGCATCTGTGAGCATGGATCCAAGCTCAGCAGTAATTAGCCATTCCTAAGAAGCTTAACTTTCAGTGGCGGCCGCCACTGGGGGGCGCTAGGGCGCCGCCCCCCCTCAGGCCCTGCCCTGGTTATATGAGATAAGAACAAGAAAAATAATTTTTTAGTTTTTTGTTTTATAGCCCTATAAATAATATAAACATGTTTAAAATGAATAATATTTACTCATTTTAAGTATGTTTGTGTTTCCAATGCACAATATAACATTAATAAATCAAATAATAAATACTTGTTTTCCTGAACAGGAAGTGACTCACTTTTTTTTTTTTTTTTCTCTCTCTGCCCGAGCTAGACGCGATAGCGCTCTGAGTGCGCGTCACTGTGTGATCGCTGTATCCGTAGCAGCCAATCAGTGCGTAACGCGTTGTGCGTTGAAATATGACTATTATGTTGGAATCCGGGCGCGATTTGAAGCGGTCTAGGCAGCAGCACCAAGAATTTCTGTAGCCGCATTTCGCGGAGACGCTCTCTGATTGGCCGACGTCAGTTTTTTTTTCCGTAGCAGCATTTCGCGGAGACGATCTCTGATTGGCCGAATCCAATTTCTATGTTCCAATTCTAGCTTGGTGGTAGAGATCATAGTTGTGTTGTTGTGACTGAGATGCAAGCTATTTGTCTTAGAGCGTGACTGCAAGTTCTTTCGACGGTTAAGCTTAGGCACTCTTTCAAAGTTGGTTAAGGTTAGAGTTTGTCTTAGAGCATGGCGATAGAACGCCAGGTAGTTTGCAGTCTGTTTGACGCGGAAATGGACAAAGAAATCAAACTACTTGTTGTGTGGTGCTAACTGCTAACAGCTAACTGGAACGCTCTCTCCCTGGACCTGCGAACTGCCCCCTCTGAGAACTCTTTTAAAAAACAACTAAAAACACATTTGTTCAGGCAGGCTTTTGATCATACATAGGCGCCTTTTCTTGTCCTCACTGTTCTATAGTGTTTTTTTTTATTAGTTACTCATGATTTTATCCAAATTCTTTTATTCTACTTTTTCTATCCCAAGTATTCCACTTCCTCACAACACAGTTGGAGCTTAGCCAGTGAGGCTTTGTGTCCTTTGTGTGCCAATAGGTTGAGCAGAGCTAATGCGTCAATGTCACAAGAATGTTTGCTAGGAGAGGCTATGAGAAGATCATCACAATACTGTATTGTGTAAGTCTTTCTAATCATTCCTGATGTGTGATGCATAAATATAGGGAGACTTTGAGGACACCTACTCCAAGATTATTGTTTGTTGTCAAACGTAAATGCAAATAAGTACAAATTAGGGCTGTCCCCGACTAAGGATTTGAGTGGTCGACATGCTTGGCAAAAATTTGCCGTTAGTCGACTATTGGTTGACAAAAATACAAATAAAATTTAAAAAAAATTATAATGTGTATTTTTCTTTTTTCTTTTTTTTCTTTATCATCCCATTTGTGCTGTGGGGGTGGTTAATGTCTGAAGGAGTCGACTGAAGACTTCTTGTCCTCTGCAAAAGCATGCAATTGGTCCACTGATGGATACATCTTGATCAGGGTTTCCGTTAGAAAAAATTGTTGCCGGCCTCAGTGTCCAGTAGATTTCAATCTACCGGTCAAATGAGAGAAATTCCGGTCAGTCAGGAGTTTATTGAGCTTAAAAACAATTGATAGGCAAAAGAATGACAACAAAACAAAAGAATGACATCATCAAGGCATGTAGATTTATAATATTTTTACTTAAAACTAGGCTACTTTTGCGTATACAGTCATTATATTCCAAATAAAATAAGTCCCGAGACTCCGTACTGCTGCCGACTTTAAATCAAATAGGTGTCTGTGGGCAGTCGCCCGACATTAATAAACAACAGTGTGTTATAATCACATTTTTATGAGCTAACGAATTCCGTTATATTGGACATTTGTATTAATTATATCAAGCGAAGAACTGAGAAATTTGGCAGAGAGAGACGGCAACATTATCGTGGGTTTGCGTGACGACTCTCTCTCTCTCCACCTCGCAACGACTTATTTGCAAAGAGTATGTCGCTGCAGAGCAGCAGATTCAGCTGTTTTTTGGCTCTATCAGGGGACCGCTCAGCAGCGCCCCCCACCCAACAGCTGAATTGCCAATGGCTGAATTGGAGTACTGCACTGTGCCGCTGCTGCTCCGGCTCTGCAGCTTCACATGCACTCGCAAATCCCAGCACTAAGCTCTCGCTGACAACGTCGTTGTCATTATTAGAAGCAACGATGAAACAAATGTAATGATTGTTTCGTTCATCGCATAGGCTATTTAATTTTAGCCTATTTTAACACAATTCAAATAATCAAATTGTGCTTAGAGGGAATTATTTTCACCGGACATTAAGACCGGAGAGATTAAATATGTTGGACTTCAACAGATTTTGCCGGTCAAATACCGGTAATTACCGGCTAACGGAAACACTGATCTTGATATTTGTCTAGTCTAGTGTGTTCATTAGATGGGTGAAATCCTCTTTCAGTCCCTCTGTGCCTGTTTTCGTAGGCAGTTAGCCTCTGGTATGCGTGCCATTAGCGTTAGCCATGCTTCTAGGCCTCTTTTCTTTTGGAAAGAATGATAAAAAAAAATATATATATATTATTAATTATTTAAAAAAATATATATATTTGACTAAGAGGTTGGCCAGTCGACTACGGTTCCTTTCGACCGATTAGTCGACTAATCGACTAATAGGGGTCAGCCCTACAAATACATATTATTATATATTATTAACATAACAAATACACAGTCACCATTTCTCTATCCCCCTCTCTCCTTCCATCACTTTGTATTACACTCGCAGCACATGCACACTTTTAATTAGACAATTAATAATAACAAAATAATAGTAACTGGAAATCATTTGTCTTAACACTTTCTGCGTAACACTTAATCGTGATCGCCGATGGGATCATTGGAATTATTCTTTTTGGATTACCTTCTGGCTAAGGTAAGGACCCCTATGTCTATTTTACCGAACATGAAACATGTTTATGTAACGATCACAGTGGCTTACTTTACTTTAGTCAAAAACTAGGCTTTTTCTAACAATCGAATTTTCGGGGTAAGACCCCCCCCCCCCCCCCCCTTGATGATTTTGTGAAGGTACATATGTACATGTTATATACATTTGATTTGTGAGTATTTGGGGGTTCAGGGAATCAACCAGAACGATTCGGGCTTATTGCACATAACACGTTTTATCTCGCAATCTATGAAAAAAGACTAGACTATCTTGGAAATGCGCGATGTTTAGTGTGTAATAAACTACAAACTACAGCATGTAGAAACAAACTCTTTTTTACATGTTGGACTACAAGTAGTGTCTGCCAAATGAGCCACACCATTGTCTCCACAGCTATAATACAGAACACACACACAGCTCTGCAAACATCGTGAAACACCACGGAAACTACTATTTTAAGATGGCCTTCTAGGGCATAACAAAAAATATTGTTTGTTTCCTGTTGGTTGTCAGTTAAGGCCATGGGTAGGTAGGGAATTTATTTAATTAAATTTCTTATTTTTTTTTCCCCACGGCGACTATGGATAGGGAATTTCTTTATTTAATTAAAATGTTCACAACAACATCTGCCAGCATGTTTAATATCCATAATACTAAAGGTTTGACCAAGATTTGTATGAAACTTTATTGTAAAAACAAACAAAAAAATATGTATATTTTTTTAATCTTTCTTTTTTATTTTTAAACTCATAAAATAAATTGGGTCGCACCTAAATCGGCAGGGTCGGTCGGCAAACGGAACCAAACCATTATTTTTGTTAGGCCCTATGACAAATAAGACTGTTCAATTACTTAATCTAAATCCTAATGCCGTTTCAATGTAAGGTTATAAAAATAAACATATAAACATTCATATAATAATACAATAACCTAAATATACAGCTAAGCCCCATTGTATTCTGAAATGTAGACTTTAACAGTGTAGGCAACTAAGCCAATAGAAATAAGGTATAACTCATGAGTGCTTTGGCTCCTAGAGTCCTTGAGCTTTTAGTTTGTTTTATTACGCTACATTTAATAATGTCATTTATCAGCTATCTGTGATAGGAGTGCAGATGTTTCTGCACTCCCTGCAAGAAGAATCACATATTAGTTTTTTCTCATGAGTGGGATTCATCCAAGAACTGAGATAAGAGTGTTCTTCATTACTGGAAGAGATTCACTCGGAGGCACTTTAACAATGGATCACTAGAAGGCTTGCTAGGGGCAAGGTCATCTCTTTAGACTGAGGAATTTAATACCAATACTTCAGTTGCTTGAAGGTATGTGAACCCCCCCCCCCCCCCCCCCCCCCCCCCCGGAACAGTCAGTTTTCCAAACACCCCACACACCAATAAGATTATAATATTGATAATATAGGTTTTATTTTCTGGAACATCTCCCATCATTACAGAAAAAAGGTCCAGCTTGAAGTGTAAACCCATATCAGAGCACATTTATATTTATTTCTGGTTTATTGCTCCACAGAACCTTTTGTTCACAAGACTTGAAAAAAGACTGTGATGGGATAGAGAGTGACATGAGGAGATAAGTGTGATACTACGAGAGAGTTTACCAGGGAGAGTCTTAGTGTTTTCCCCCTCCATGGTTGTACAATTTTGCCCATCTTAACCATTATAATTGATTGTACATGTAGTACTGTGGTTCTTTGTGAAATGGGATTGAGAAGTGGGCGGAGCATAGATTGATCACATTGTAATGTGTGTGTGTCATATGGTAAACTGGTCAAATGTAATTGATGTCTGGGACAATAGGGTGGATAGGTGTTACTGCTGAATTAATGGTTTCTTGCTCAAATCTATAAACACCTCTTCTGCCTAGTTTCTCAATAGGTCATATAGGTGTGTTGCATGAACTGGCAGTGGGTACTACTAGAACACCTTGTGATTAAAGTGATTCTATTACTGGTCTGATGCCATCCAGTGCTGCTTTAGAAATAGGAAACTGTGTCGTGGTTATACCTCATTTCTTTCCTCTAGTATAAATGATGATTGGTTCAGCATATTTCACAAGTCCTACATCATTGGAATGTTTTGCCCATAAGTGAGTAGGAACTGAGTTAAGTGTGTGGGAAGATAGAAATACTGCAGGTGGAGTGAAAGGGTTAACCTTCTATAGTGTGGTAGTGAAAGGGTTAAAGGTTCTGGTGTCGGGCCTGTTAGTGTGTATGCGTATACGCGGGGTGCAATTTGTGTGGGAAAAAAACAACAACAGGAAAACAGGCATTAGGCCATAAAAACCTTTTTTTATATCCATATAAAATGCACAAATCTCATAAAACGATGCAACAGAAAGTAATTGAATATTTAGTTTCCTTGTTTACGTTTTTCTAAATCAAGGTTTTGCCCTCAAGCACAGAGATTACATTAATATATTCTCAACAGGCCATGTTTTACTTTCAAACGGATGATTTCTGAAATATAATGCAATGGTTTGCTGCTCCCTTTTCATCTAGTAGGATGCCCAAATGCAGGACAGCATACTGATTCTGCAGGTCAGTAAAGTAATATTGAATACAATAGGCCATGTAAGAATAAGGTTTACATAATATATAACGAATTTGAGCTAAATATAACTAGATTTATTAACTAATTTATGTAAAGCACAAGTAGGTCAAATAGGTCAAACGGTAGACCAGAACCAAACATAAATTGTATTGTGATTGTCTTCATAGTTGTTACTGGGTGGTTACCTCTCCCAAAACACACATTTGGTAAATCCAAGATAAAGGTTTCAGCACCATGGAGAATGCGGTGGGTGGGCCATAGGCAACCAGGTTGTGCTTGGACCAACTTCAATAGGGAGGTGTAGTGGTTACGTCATTGCCGTTTTTCGTGTTCCACCCTCTGTCCAACGCAATGTATTTCCCCATTGCCCATTTCTAAATCGTCTCGTTTAAAACAAATAAAGCATGAACATTTGCATGGTGTACCTTTCTGTGATTATTCATCCACAATCTATAGCTCAACATGAAAATATTCGCAATTAATCATAAAAAAAATCGCCAAATTTTATTTCAACCAAAAATGCTTAAACAATAATGTCAGTGATAGAAGGGAACTCGTTTTGTGCAAAAATGGAAAGCTTTTCAATTTCCATGCGGCAGAATTGTTACAATAGCCGATAATCCATTTTCCCAATGATAAATCCCTATACGGGTGGAACAACCAGTGACGTCAGACTACACCTCCCTATATTGGACATTTGTCCAAGCCCTGTTCGACCAGTAGGAGTCACTATTGCAACGACCAGGACTCATACCCCACCAGCTCCCCACCTGCCAATTGTGTTCTTAGCAACGACTGGAGGTACCACTGGATTTGAACCCTAGGTCTCTGCAGTGGTCCTAGGTCTCTGCAGTGGTCCTAGGTCTCTGCAGTGGTCCTAGGTCTCTGCAGTGGTCCTAGGTCTCTGCAGTGGTCCTAGGTCTCCGCAGTGGTCCTAGGTCTCTGCAGTGGTCCTAGGTCTCTGCAGTGGTCCTAGGTCTCTGCAGTGGTCCTAGGTCTCTGCAGTGGTCTTAGGTCTCTGCAGTGGTCCTAGGTCTCTGCAGTGGTCCTAGGTCTCCGCAGTGGTCCTAGGTCTCCGCAGTGGTCCTAGGTCTCTGCAGTGGTCCTAGGTCTCCGCAGTGGTCCTAGGTCTCTGCAGTGGTCCTAGGTCTCTGCAGTGGTCCTAGGTCTCCGCAGTGGTCCTAGGTCTCCGCAGTGGTCCTAGGTCTCTGCAGTGGTCCTAGGTCTCTGCAGTGGTCCTAGGTCTCCGCAGTGGTCCTAGGTCTCTGCAGTGGTCCTAGGTCTCTGCAGTGGTCCTAGGTCTCTGCAGTGGTCCTAGGTCTCTGCAGTGGTCTTAGGTCTCTGCAGTGGTCCTAGGTCTCTGCAGTGGTCCTAGGCCTCCGCAGTGGTCCTAGGTCTCCGCAGTGGTCCTAGGTCTCTGCAGTGGTCCTAGGTCTCTGCAGTGGTCCTAGGTCTCTGCAGTGGTCCTAGGTCTCTGCAGTGGTCTTAGGTCTCTGCAGTGGTCCTAGGTCTCTGCAGTGGTCCTAGGTCTCCGCAGTGGTCCTAGGTCTCCGCAGTGGTCCTAGGTCTCTGCAGTGGTCCTAGGTCTCTGCAGTGGTCCTAGGTCTCTGCAGTGGTCCTAGGTCTCTGCAGTGGTCCTAGGTCTCCGCAGTGGTCCTAGGTCTCCGCAGTGGTCCTAGGTCTCTGCAGTGGTCCTAGGTCTCCGCAGTGGTTCTAGGTCTCTGCAGTGGTCCTAGGTCTCTGCAGTGGTCCTAGGTCTCTGCAGTGGTAGCGGAGTGCTTAGACATCTACACTACCCAGCCGCTACTACCCACTGATGATTCTGAAAAATGTATGTATTTAATTTAATGCTAGAATGAACAATCTTCTATTATAAACAACCAGAAGGGGGATAAATCGCATCCACACCAGCGATAAAAATTAAACAATTATCGACATTATGGACATGAAAAGCAGAGGTATGGTAACCTCTGCTTGGTTACCATACCCCCCCCCCCCCCCATCCCTCTGGCAAATCACACCCTGAATATAGGTCTGTCCCATAGACATGTAATGTCCCTTTTGATAGGTTGTGGCTATGTGTGGGTGTGAGGTTAAAAATAGAAGCCAATTCAGCCTGCATTTCTTGCGGCTGATATGTGTCAGCGAGTGCTAATGTCACATGGGGTGCAGGAATTTGGTATAATGTCTGTTGTTGTGGAGTGGTGTAGGCTGCGGTTACACAACCTTTGTGGGTAACATAGAAAACGGTAGATGCAACTAAAAGCTGCTACTGTAAGTGAGTGGAGGAAAATTACTGTGGATATGTGTTGTCTACAGTACCAGTGTAATATGTGTTGTTACAGTACCAGTGTAATATGTGTTACACAGTAACAGTGTAATATGTGTTGTAACAGTACCAGTGTAATATGTGTTGTCTACAGTACCAGTGTAATATGTGTTGTTACTGTACCAGTGTAATATGTGTTGTCTGTAGTACCAGTGTAATATGTGTTGTCTACAGTACCAGTGTAATATGTGTTGTCTACAGTACCAGTGTAATATGTGTTGTCTACAGTACCAGTGTAATATGTGTTGTCTACAGTACCAGTGTAATATATGTTGTCTACAGTACCAGTGTAATATGTGTTGTTACTGTACCAGTGTAATATGTGTTGTTACTGTACCAGTGTAATATGTGTTGTCTACAGTACCAGTGTAATATGTGTTGTCTACAGTACCAGTGTAATATGTGTTGTCTACAGTACCAGTGTAATATGTGTTGTCTACAGTACCAGTGTAATATGTGTTGTCTACAGTACCAGTGTAATATGTGTTGTCTACAGCACCAGTGTAATATGTGTTACACAGTACCAGTGTAATATACAGTAGTGGAATGCTGAGTCGGTATGTAAATTGCCATTAGTGACGAACAATTTGGTTCTTTTTCAGCAATTTATTTTATTAGTGGGGAGTCACTCATCCAGGGTAATGGAATGTGTTGTTGTAGCATAAAACCAAACCATATCTCTTTTAGATAATTAATATAACTATTGATGTGTCAGGTATTTCTAAAACTAAACCCTTTTCCCTACAATTAATTGATGCATTTAATTTACACAAAACATATCTTCCTAATAAATTAACATGTCATATTGGAGAGATAATGTAGGTAGCCATTACAGTTTCTTGACTGTGCTGGTAATTGGAATGGAAGTGGATGTGCTATTGGTTCTCTACTAGGAATCCCTGATAGAATGCATAATGATGACTGTTCTACCTGATTCTTTAACATGTTTAGTTTAGAGTGTTTAGTATTTAACATTGTCACACTTGTGTCAGCAATAGCATCATGACTGATGGACCTGCTATTAACACATTTATCATTGTTTCATCGCTGGGATTTCTAGAAAGTAGAATTTTAGCGTTTTAGGATGTGATTTTCATTGTGTCATGTTCCTGGCCTCACTAGATTTGAACATTATTGTCTGTATTTTGATTATCCATTGTCCAGGGGGTATTTGTTTGCTGCTATTGAGATTGTGGGGCAGCTGTTTATTTCCTTGTCTTTGCCCATAACCTCCTCTATCTACTCTGGGATTTCTGTTGTTTCATGGACAATCTTCTTCCCAGTGGTCCTGTTGACCACAAATTAAACAACCCCGATCTTGAGTCCTGGCGCTGCCCTGAGCACTGTCCTGATTTAAAATGTTCTACTGTGAAGAGGCCCCCAACTCCCATCACCATATGTAGGGAGGAGGTGGAGGTTGTGGACACCTACAAGTTCCTGGGAATACACACAAACAATAAACTGGACTGTCTCTGACAACACTGAAGCCCTCTACAGGAAGGGGCAGAGTAATATGTTCTTCCTGAGGAGGTGCAGGTCCTTCAACAAGTGCAAAGGGTGCTGCAGTTGTTTTACCAGTCTGTAGTAGCCAGTGTCCTATTCTTATGTTCAACCATAGACTCATCCTCCCACAAAGTACCACAAAGCACCACAAAGCACCACACAACGCCACAAAGCACCACAAAGCACCACAAAGCGCCTTGGCCAGTCCTTTGTGCCAGTAGCCATCAGTCTCCACTACCAAGGGCAAGGCTTGACTTGGCTAACTGCTGGTGAACAAAATAACTGTTAGAACTAATAGACCTTTAACTACTAAATCCTTCATGGACTTTGGTGCACTTTGCACATGGACTCATATATTCATTCATTAATATACTGTATTCATATTATCATTCATACGCTTATATGTACATCTATATTTATTGATAGACCGAAATTTATTTTTAAGGTAGTTATGTTATGTTTATTTATAGACTTAGTATGGAGTACTGAATATTTGCACAGGATAGACTTAGGTTAGTTATATATATTGTACCAGGAGTAGACCTATATAGGGTTATGTCTGTAGATTTATACCAGGGTGGGCTGTACATACTGTACACTACACACATATTTATATACATATGTTTCACTTATTCACTCACTCAGAGAAGATTTCAAGGGCAAGCCCTGTGTTTACTTTATCTTTATTTTATTATATGGTTATTCTTATTATCCTAGCTTGTTTGGATTCTCATTCTCACCTGAACTTCCTCTGTGCTTCATTCTCTTTGCTGTTTTGACACATGCATGTCCCTACAGGGATTAAAAAAGGTTTGTCTTAACTTGTCTTATCTCTTGACTGTGTTCGTTTTGGTTGTAACCTACTCTCTCTCCCTTGGTTGTATCCTCCTCGTGAGCCTCACAATGCAATGGCATTGTACAATAACACTATGCATTGCGTATTCATCTATCTATAATATTTATATCTATATCCTTATATATATATACCTGTGTATGTATCTGTATGTATATTCATGCTGTGCACTGTGCACAATGTACGTATACATTTAGTTATCTATGTCTGTGCCCTTGCTGCTACTTGCACTCTGGTTGGACATTTCGTTGTACTCGTACTTGTACTGTACAAATGACAATAAATTGAATCCAATTCTAGGTGGCCCACCATGACCCCTATTACCATTAAGGTTTCAGAGAAATTGGCAAGGGAGAGGTCAGTGCTGTGTATTAAGAAAGTAATCACCAGGGACCTCACGGTTAGATTTTATTTGATTATGATCATTACGTTTATGATTTGATTATGAAATTATCCCATTCATGGATCGTGGATCCTGGACATTCTGAGAGACAGGCCCCAGGCGGTCAGGGTGGGGGGACATACCTCCAACTCAATCACCCTAAGCATCGGGTGCCACCAGGGCTGTGTCCTCAGCCCCCTGCTGTATTCACTGTACACACATGACTGTGTGGCCAGGTTCAGCTCCAACTCCATAGTGAAGTTTGCGGACGACACGTGGTGGTGGGTCTGATCTCTAACAACGACGAGAAGGCCTACCGGGAGGAGGTTGATGTACTGGCACGCTGGTGCCGGGATAACAGCCTACTCCTGAACATTGGTCGGCTTGGCCGGCCGTCATACTGGCTCGATTAGCAGAGTCAGCGGGAGGGAAGCCGGTGGGTGGGTCTGGGTCGTTGTGGACAGCGACTCCTACAGTTCGGTCGGGGCGCCTGCACAGCGAGGGAAGGATCTAAGAGAGGTAGTGTGACCTTCCACACGTTATACTCTCTCAGTGAGAGTCCGCGCTGCCAGGTGAAAAGAAGTAGTGGGCTGGGTACGCATGTGTCGGAGGAAGCATGTGATAGTCTCCGCCCTCCCAGACCGACGGTAGGGAGTTGAGTGCGCAACGACCAGGAAGGGGATTGGGAATTGCCGTAACGACTAACATTGGGAGGGGAGAAAAACGGAAAAAAGAAGGGGTAAAAAGATAATAATAAAAAAAAAATATTTGATCGTATACACCTTTCATCCACACGGAACTGCGTTCTGGGAGCCTGAATATGATATTTTCTGAGACCGGCTCCCAGAGTGGGAAAATCTGAAGACGCCCCCCTTGCGTCGCCGTCTTTACAAGCCTATACGCGTCTTTTCCTGAACCGATGACGCGATAGCCCACCTCTCCCTTAACCCGCATGTGTAAACTCAGCCAACATCACAACAACAATGGCATCGTACAGAGTAGTTGCGTTTGTGTTACAGAAGCTATTGAGCTTGATCTGGCTTTTACAGCTAAATGTACTGCGCCTGTCGACAACAGATTGACATCTCCCTTAATCCGCATGCGCAAACCCAGCCAACAAAAAATAAACATGATACATATATGTCTTATATGTCCAGATATGTCCTGGCTAGAAGTGTTTATTAAACACCGGGAGGCCACTAGAAAAATGAATAAAATAAATAGCTAACAAACTAAATACAATAGACAGTGGTAGCCTGTTCAAGCTGCTGCGGTCAGGCAAGCACCTCCGCATACACGCAGCAAAAACAGAGAGACTAAGGCCATGTCCAGACATAAGGCTCAGCTTCTTCCCCCAGGCCATCAGAACATTGAACACTGATCTCTCCACACACAAGCACACATAAACACACACATACAGACACACAACACACATGCTGCACTCGCTCACACACAAACGCACCACAGGTCACTTTAAACACATAAGAAAAGGACACTTTAAAGGTAAAAAAAAATCACTTTAAGGAAAGAACTGTTGTGGTTCTTGTATAGTATAGTTAGTAATAGCAAGTATAGCATTGGGATATAGAGTAAAACTGTATATTGTATAGTAGTGTACATAGGTCCCAGTGCCTTTAATTCGCAGCTAACATTGTATTGCATTTATCTCAGGACTTTTAAAATGTCTATTTTATCATGTCTATTTGATGTCTATTTCATTATCTTCTACTTATTTGACTTACTATTGTATTCTTGCACAATCGAAGTGGGCATGGCCACCCACATTTCACTGTATGCCCTGGTATGTATGTGACAAATAAACCTCTTGAATCTTGAATCATTCAATACATTGTGACTTTAATGTGTTTTCTACACCAGTTCACTGCACAATACCATAGTATTGTTGTCCTCACCTGTCCACAAAAACTTCCTTTTTCCTCCCTCTATGGTGGATGAAGCCTTCAGCAACTGGTCTAAGAATGGCATTCTGAGCATTTATGATTTGTACCAAGACAGTTCATTTATGTCCTTCACACAATTGTCCCTAAAGTTTAACTTACCAAAAACAATTTTTTTCAGATATTTGCAGATACGTGATTTCGTTAAGAATTTGCTCAGTTCCCCCATATACCTCCAAAAACTGTGATCGACCACATCTTGGAGGTGAAGGTTGCAACCAAGGCTCAATATCTAAACTATATAACATCATATCCTTATCCCTACCTTCTTCAGTATTGGCTATAAGACAGAACTGGGAGTCCGATCTAAATCACCAATTTACAGACAAAGAATGGGAAAATGCTCTTGCCCGAATACACTCTTCTTCAATATGTGCCCGCCATTCACTGATACAGTTCAAGCTCCTCCACCGTCTATATTGGTCAAAGACTAGATTTGCGAAGATAAATCCTGGCATGGATCCCACATGCGACCGGTGCCACCAAGCCCCTGGCTCACTTATCCATATGTTTTGGCATTGTCCAGCACTGGCCCCTTTCTGGACTTCCATTTTTAAATCTTACTCAGATATCCTTGCTGTGAATGTTGACCCATGCCCTCTCATTGCATTATTTGGTCTGACACCGGAGAACGCCGCGATTTCTATTGGGCAATCCAATGCTATGGCCTTTGCCTCACTCATTGCCAGACGCCTCATCCTATTTAACTGGAAGGCAGCCACTCCCCCTTCACATTTACACTGGATGAGGGATGTTATGTCTCTCATACATATAGAGAAAATCAGATTCACAACACAAGGCCACACAGATACTTTTCACAAAACATGGCAGTCCTTCCTACTTCACTTCAAAACCCATATGACCCAAGTCCCTTCTCCTTCCAAACTCCGGACCCCATTGACCCCCTTCTTCCCCCACGACCTTCCTGACACTGCTAGTCCACGTATGGCTGGAGAGATGGCATTGTGGTGGCCTAGCTGAGGGTGTTAAATTTACTTTCCAATATAATTAAAAAAAAATAAATTTCTTTTAATTTTATTTAATTTCTTTTTGCGTAGTTTTTTCTGTCACATCTGTATTTATGTTTTATTTTTATCCACTTTTTCTCTTTTTTTTTTATTTTTCTCCCATCCCAATTCCATTGTGCCAATTCTTCCCTCCCCTGTCTTGAACATTGCTCGCATATGCCCCCCACTGGCCGGTTGTAGGGAGGATAGAAGCCTTGCATCACGTGTCCCCTCCGATACACGAGGAGGCAGCCTGTCAAATCTTTTCACCTGCCAGCGTGGACTCTCATTGGCGAGGTGTAACGCGTAGGAGGCTCACACTACCCCCGCCATTTCCTGTCTCTGCTGTGCAGGCGTCCCCAACCGACCTGTAGGAGTCGCTGTCCACAACGTCCAGATTACCACCCATCGACTTCCACCCGCTAATTCTGCCAATTGAATTAGTAGGACGACTGGCCCAAGCCGGAGGCAACGCCGACAGCCGGAGTCGAACCCGGTGTCTCTTGCGTTGGTGACGAGCGCAATGTCCGCTGCGCCACCCAGCCGCCCACATCTGTATTTATGTTTAATTATAAAAAAAATATATATATATCTTCCGGTCAGCTATAGAATGGAGTAAGTCGCATGTGACACAGCTGCTCACCAGTTATTTCTTTTTTCGTTTTAAAAACATATTTATAGACCACCAATGCGCTTAAAACTTGACGCATATATCAACTGAGATTATCAACTAACTATATTGACTGAAAGAATCGAGATGCCTCCAAAGAAAAATCAAACGATCTCAAAACCAAGCGCAGAGGACTCGCCTACGGCCACAGGATACATGAGACAAATAGCGGAGAATATAGACGTGATAGCGGCCGCCTCAAGTTCAACCCCTACAAATACCTCCGCGGACACCGAATATATCATCCGGGAAATGAGAAAAATGGAGAAGATAATGGAGACAATGGAGAAGACAATAACCCAAAAAGTAGATGCTATCAAAGAATCTATCGAAGGCAAAATAGAGTGGACGCCGAAGCACATATTAAGCGCACCGCGGCACTGGAAACAGGCCTGGAAGACCACCAACAAAATTTCGTTCGGATCTACAAAGACGTAGATGATATCAACGTTAATCTAACTGCTGAGATGAAGGGAAACTACAAAGAACTCAATACGGAGCTCAACGATATAACGGTTGAGCTTAAGCGAATCAATGAAGAACAGAAAGCCAAAATATTCGAGATGGAATATCAAAGTCGCAAGCTGAATATTCGTATAGTCGGTCTGGATGAGTCGGTGAGCTGCGCACACCCTGAAGAGTTTGCGACAGAATTACAGAAAATCTTGGGACCAGCGATCCTTCCTAAAGTACCCGAGGTGGAGCAGTGCTACAGATTGGGGACCCGATCCAGTGACAATAACGTTAGACCCAGAGTGATATTGGTTATCCTGCGCCAAGTCAGAATAAAAGAAATTATTATTCGTGAAACTCGCAGGATGAAAGGCAATCTGAAATACAAGAATATATCAATACACTGTTTTGAAGATTATTGTCGGGAGGTGGTGGTCCTACGAACCAAGTTCAAGACGGTGATGTCTAAATTCTATCTGGAGAAATACAGACCCCTACTAATATATCCTGCAATACTTCGCATCGTCGATAAACAAGGAGCAAGGGTTTTCCTAAACTCGCCTGAAGATGCAGCCAAATACATGGCAGCACAAAACGCAGGATAGTGTATAAATGGCCTTTTAATCTCTGTTATGCATGGACACCATATAGTATAAACTTTAATGAACCGATGATTTGGGACAGAGAGACCTACGAGCTCAGAGTTATTGAATGTTTTCCCCGTTGGGCTTCTATTATTGCGGACATATTGGATTCAAAATTGGAACGATATAGAGAAGATGAACATGGCGTTGAAGTGATCTTTATATTAAGAGTATGGAATTCTAACAACATTCCAGAACATACTGGAACATTCGAACACTGTAAAAACGACATATTGGAATAATCTAGAACATCTAAAACATTCTTTGATATAGGGAACATTCTGGAATAACAGCAATACGTGGCCAGACATACTACCAGAAGCCCTTCGGGGGAATAACCAACAGCATCTAGCTGCAGAACCACAGAACCATCACAGCAGCGGCCGGCTGGAATAACATTCTTCACAACGGATCATCGCCCACCCCTGGCCAGGGGAAATGCTGCATATACGTATTTAAAAACTGCTTTTTATTAATTGGAAATATTTCCACTACTTCTCCAATTTATACTTTAGATGTTTAAGCATAGCAAAGCTCTTTTAAGATCTAAGTTAATGTTCTCTTCCTTTTTTTCTTCTGTTTTCTCTGATTTATTGAGGTTCTCTTTTCAGTTCAATACCTCCATATTATTCCTGGGTTATTATAAATTACACAAGTTCATATAAAATGTAAGTGATTATGGCATGATAATTGAAGCTTATTTTTGGTCTTTATTTTTAGTTGTATCTTATTTTAATTTTTATTTAACGGGAAAGTGGCCAAGCCACAGTTGACATTCTACTTATGGTAGAATTTAGAATGTTAGATCCTATGGTATACATAGGAATGTTAAGGATAATTGGATCATTCTGGGATATCCAGTGGTTTAAGGGAGGGAGTCATACGCGAAGGTTGTGTTCATGGAACACAATCCTGTACGACTCTCGGTGGGAGGGGAGGGAAGGGGATTTTTATTTGTATATATGTATGTTTTTAAGCTCGGCTCTCAACGGGACCTCACTAGTTGGATGTATATCTATTGTTGCCTCGCACTCCAGAAGCATTACCAAAAACTATACTACAACATGTATAGATTATGGCTAGTTTGAATATAATGATCTGGAACACTGGGGGAATAAATAACCAACTCAAATGCAAAAGCGTGCTCACACTGATGAAAAAAGAACAGGTGGACGTTGCTCTGCTAAGCGAAACGCACATTCTAGAGAAAGACATAGATAAGTTAGCGGACAACACATATCATAATATTAGTCACTCTTCTATTGGTACGAGAACTCGGGGTGTAGCCATAGTCGTTAAACATAAGTTGAATATTGAATTAAAGGGAGTATGGTCTGATGTAGAAGGTTGGATAACTATAGCTAAGATTGTACACAAGAACAGGAAAATAGCATTGGTAGCGGTATACGCCACAAATTTGTACGAAGTGGGTTTCTTCACTACACTAACCAATGCAATGTTAGACCTTCCCGATTACTCATTTATAATAGGTGCGGATTTTAATGCCATTTGGAATCCAAGGATGGACAAATCTTACCTCGCCTTTTCCAGCGAACAAAATAATTCATCTAATGCATTAAAGGATTGGTCGAAGATTACAGGTGTAAATGACTTATGACGATCACTTAATCCCACAACCCGAAAGTACTCTTGTCGATCTGCGAGACATAACACATTATCCAGAATAGATTATGTCTTTGCATCCCCGAGACTATTTGATAATTATGAAGTGGAAATGATACCCAATGCATTATCAGATCACTGTTATTTACTCCTAAAAGGAACATTTGGTATACTATCTTCCCGAGCCCCAAGATGGCGATTTAACTCGATGCTGCTTAATAACAAGGAATTCATTACACAACTCAAAGAAGCTCTTATAGTATTCCTACGGGAGAATGCAAACTCGGTGCAAGACCCCAAAATAATATGGATGTCGGTAAAGGGAATGATCAAAGATTTCACTGATAGCTTTTCCTCCAAAATGCGCAAGAATCGATGCACAAAACTGGCTGAGCTGGAAACGCTTTACTCAACGTTATTTAATTCTTTAAAATACAACAACTCAACTCGACTAGAAAATCAAGTTAAGGTACTAAAAAAAGAGATCAATGCCATATACAGACAACAATCGGAAATACAAATACGTAGCACAAGACAACAGCAGTACTCCCAAGGTTCTAAACCTAGTCACCTATTAGCCATGCGATTAAGAATTAATGCAAAATTTGCAGATATAACTACCATTAGAGCACAACAAGTACTTGAAACAGACCCTGAAAAAATAAACGATACATTCAAAGAATTCTACTCCGACTTATATAAATCAGAAACGACCTTCGATCAAAACAAAATGGACACATATCTTAATCAAATTATTCTCCCTAAACTTTCAGAGGATGACGCTAAACAGTTAGAAACACCGATCACACTAGATGAACTTAGGGAGGCCATATCTGAAATGCAAAGTGGTAGGGCTCCTGGAAGAGACGGTATCCCACCAGAAATGTACCTCTCTTGTTGGGACATAATTGGACCCTTATTACTAAATATGATTTTATACTCAGTTAAGGAGGGGAACTTCCATAAGAATGACAATATTGCACTCATAACAGTCCTCCTTAAAAAAGACAAAGACCCCACCGAGTGCGGTAGTTATAGACCTTTAAGCCTCCTCGCAACCGATATCAAACTGTACTCTAAGGTATTAGCCATCAGACTACAAAAGCATATGACATCTTTAATTCACCCGGACCAAACTGGCTTCATAAGAGGTTGCTTGATCACCGATAACATAAGACGATTACTACACGTACTAGATGCCAACAAGGAAGACAACACACCTAAGGCGATACTGTCCCTGGATGCAATGAAAGCTTTTGACAGGTTGGAATGGTCGTATCTATGGGCAGTATTAGAAAGGATGGGGTTAGGAAAAGGATTCATTGATATGATTAAAGTATTATACAAAGACCCATCGGCCATGATTACAACAGGTACAATCATCTCCAAAATCTTTCCGGTATCACGCTCAGCCAGACAGGGTTGCCCTCTTAGTCCCGGACTATTCGATCTATCATTAGAGCCTTTAGCACAATATATAAGACAATCCCAATCCATAGAACCAATCATAATCAAGGGCACACAACACAAAATTAGTTTATATGCCGACGACGTAATACTGTTCATGCAAAACCCCAACAGAGCATTGCCTCATCTTCTCAAGCTGATTGAGGACTTTGGAGATCTATCGGGATTTAGGATAAATTGGCCGAAGTCGGCCTTCCTCCCACTTAACGCCCCTGCAAAAAGAAACATAACCCTCCCAAAAGAGATACAGATGGTAAACAATTTAGATGTTTGGGAGTTGAGATATTCCCCACCATAAGCCAAACGGTGAAGCACAATTACATAAAAATCCAAAACAAAATCAAATACGACCTTGTCAGGTGGTCGAAACTTAAAAACTCATTACAGGCACGTATATCAATAATAATAATCAAGATGGACGTCCTACCTAGAATCAACTTCTTCAGCTCAATGCTACCGTTACCCCCTCCAAAGGGTTACTGGAAAGAATTACACTCCTCCACATACAAATTTATTTGGAATAACAAACCACCATGTATAAAAAGATCCACCGCACAGAGAAACAAAGCAGACGGAGGTATGGCATTTCCAGATTTCTACCACTACTTTAAGGCGTACACTTTAAGACCACTAACAACATGGTTTGATCCCCAAGCATTAGTATCCTGGAGAAATTTAGAAGAAAATATAGTAGCTCCACATAAGCTGAAGGGCATAGTATACACCAAATTACCAATTAAGCAATGCGAACGGAAATTTGGCCCCATAATCACTCATGCGATCCGGATATGGCGCGAAACACAAAAAAAATATTCTACTCTACATAAATGGCATAATCATACTCCCTTATTCAATAACAATGCACTCTGGATAGAAAAACAACCTATAAGATTCCCTAAATGGGAAAAGCAAGGCATACACTCATTAGGAGACGTCTTCAATAAACAGGGTTTTTGTAGTTTCAATGAAATACGCAAAAAAAAATTATCTCGCCAAGTCCACATATTACTTTTACGCACAGTTATTGGCATGTTTGAAGGCTCACGGTGTTCCATTAAATATACCAATTGTACACCACAGATACCACAAATTCTTCTATGAAAGAGAGACATCAAGAGGTTTTGTTTCAGATTTTTATCATCAATTACTAACGTCCTCATATGAAACCCTCCACCTAGACTCCGTCTGGAGGACGGATATACCAGACCTGGAAAGTGATTTTGATTGGCAAGAAGCCTGGGCAAATATTCGATTCACATCAAGGAACCCGGACCATCAACAAATCAATCTTAACACTTTGGCTGCCATGGGTTAAATTCATTATCAACCGTAGGTTGCCAGCACTATTTGTCTATGGAGAAAGTCCCCTTCTTTGCAGGGCTATAACTTTTTAAATTCTATTGCTACATTGCCATTATTAGGGCCCATTCAAAGTCCTATATGTATTGTTCATTGTGTAGCAACGTTAAACTTTTTCATTCACATATTCATAGTAAAGTATGGTCTAATGTATAAGTATGTTTTCATCTCTTTCTGCAGCTTTCTCCAGAACGTGATATATAGCCCCAAATGCATTATATTGATGATGAAATACAGTTTGATGGCAATCGGCGCGATATAAAAAATTCCAACTGGACATGGTTCTAGAAGTTACTACACGTCATCTGATGTTGACCGGATGGCCGAGGGGGCATTTATAATTCCGTGGGCAGCGTTATACCATTCATCTAGCCTGCTCCTGCCTGCCTGCCAGCCTGCTCCTGAACATTGGTAAAACCAAGGAGCTGATCGTGGATTATAGGAGAGGACAGCAGGAGACACACACACCACTGATGATAAACGGGGCTACCGTGGACAGGGTGAGCAGCTTCAAGTACCTGGGGGTCCACATCTCAGAGGACCTGACATGGTCAACACACATAGACACAGTAGTAAAGAAGGCGAAACAGCGTCTCTACCACCTGAGACAGTTAAGGAAGTTCAGAGTATCGGGGAAGATACTCCAGTCCTTCTACTCAGGAGCTGTAGAGAGCATCCTGACCGGAAACATCACTGCCTGGTATGGAAACAGCACGGCACAGGACAAGAAGGCCCTACAGAGAGTGGTGCGCTCAGCCGAGCGTACCACGGGTATTGCACTACCCCCCCTGCAGGTTCTATACAACAAGAGGTGCAAATCCAGAGCCTGCAGGATAATGAAAGACCCTCACCACCCCAATAACAGCCTGTTTCAGCTGCTGAGGTCAGGCAGACGCCTGCGAACCCCAGCTACTAGGACAGAGCGGCTTAGGCTCAGCTTCTTCCCCCAGGCCATCAGAGCCATGAACAATGAACATTGAGTGCTCAGAACATTGAACTGTCCACACACAAGCACACATGAACACACACACGACACGCACACTGTGCACGCTCACACACGAGCAGCCACTTAACACTTTAACATGAGCGGGCACACACTCATGTCGCACACACGCACACTTATGGCCAAAGGAAAGGACACTTTAAATTAGAATAACAGGAACAGTGTATTGCACTACCAAAGCTAACTAGCATGTCCCACATGCTCTGTAAATAACTATGTACAGATACCGAGATGTCACTCCATGTTACCTGCTACCTGTTACTGCACAATGTTGTTTCCTTCTTTTGATTCTATTATATGTACCACTGTATTGCACATCGTTGCGGGCAAGACCACCCGCATTTCATTGTATACCTGTATGCCGTGACAATTAAAACTCTTGACTTGACTTGACTTGACTAATGTGGGTCATATGTTCATCAGATCAGTTAGTATAGAAGACATTGAAAAATAACGCTGAATCTTACCGTATCTTCCTCGCGCCGTTGGGCGATGAGCGTGGAGTATACATTTTCCTATTATGGGATATATTTTTACCCGGTCCATCTCCAGCTTGTATAATGGTATATACGTCCAAATCATGTTGTTTATCGAGTTATTGCCAATCGATCACCGTGTAGCGTGACGAGCCAGAGTCACATGAACTATAGCGAGCGCCCGGAAGTACTACGTCGTCATGACAACCTCTATTCAACATCCTGTTTGGCGATTGCGCCGATCGGCCACCAGATGGCGCTCCTGAACCGCCAGAGAGCTCAGTGGGTCCTGCTGGTGGATCTCAGGCCAGCGGAGGGGGAAAATGAATCCGATCGCAGATTTTTGAAATATTGATATAAGGACGCTGTACAGCGTCCCCCGGCAACTTTAGCATGGACAGCAAAGACGTGAAAAGACGTGTCCCGGCACTCAAAGTGTTAACTATATTCACAGGACATACTTGACTCCTATAAGACTGAAAAAAATGGGTCTTATACAAGACTCCAAATGCTCCTTATGTACAAATGGGGACGAGGGGACATTTATGCACATGTACTGGGACTGCCCACCAGTTAAGATATTCTGGAAAGAGGTGACCCAGCAACTATCAAATCTCTTAACTTGGAATATACCTGTACACCCCTCTGTACTACTGCTGAATGATGTTTTTGAGTGTGCAGTACATCCACAGCTAAAGAGATTGGTTTTATCGGGTATCACAGTGGCTAAAAAGCTGATAGCATTCACGATGGTTCCAACCGGAAAAAATGTGCCGAAAGGTCTGGATTATTACATATCTCGATGTGATCTATCAAGAAATATCTACAGCAGAATTTTGGGTCTCAATTAATCCAAAATGACATTGTGGTTAGAAGTGGTGGAGAAAATAAAAGCTAGCATATAATGGTAATGTCTGGTTAGGAGCGAGGGAAAATGGATGGATTATCCAATGGGGGGTCCGGAAGGGGGGGGTACGAGCTGGAGCATATTTGATTTGATTTGATTTGATTTTATTAGGGATCCCCATTAGCTGGTGCGATAGCAACCAGCTAGTCTTCCTGGGGTCCACACACAAAAAAACACACAAAAACAATCACTATTGCAAAAAACAAAATTATTAAAAGTCAGTACACACAATGCATAATGAACCTACTGTAACAATTAATATAGCTAAAATTACATTAGTGTAAAACAAAAACAAAAAATTACTTTACAGTGTTAGAAACTATTTAAAAACAATTTAAGATTCTTTTTAAAAGTGAATCTACTGTAAATGCAGCAGAGGTTCCGAGGCAGGCCATTCCACAGAGTTAATGCTCTAAAAATAAAAGATCTCCCCAGAGCGCTGGTTCTAGGACCTGGCAATTCAAGCTGCCCACTACTGGAACCTCTAGTGTAATGCTCGTGCACAGTATTACTAAAAACAATCTGATTATGTATAAAAACAGGAGTCTTACTGCTCATGACCAACTTGAACAGCACAAGTATATTAAAAGACAATCTATTTTCAACGTTAAGCCAAGAGAGGCGGGCATGCATACGGCTCACATTAGACCTTAGTGAGCAGCCCAGTACCAACCGTGCTGCTCTGTTCTGGACCACCTGGAGCTTCCTGAGGTCACCACTGGCAGCAGATGACCACATCGCAGAGCAATAGTCAAGATGACATAAAACTAAACTTTGCACTATCTGACATAAAAGGGGACATATGTGTGTAGGTTTTTAGATAACAGGTATTAAGGGTATATCCTATATAAGACAATTAACTAAAATGTGATTTCATTGGATGTGCACTGACAACTAATGCTTGTATATCTTATCGTGTGTTGTCATGTTTGTTTATGTGTTTGTTTAAAAAATAATAAAAAAATTAAATAAATAAAATGTTGTCGCCCTCCTTGGGTGGGATGGGGTGGGGTTAGGGAATAGGAATGGGGAAGGAAATGGAAGATGTATAATTAGAAATTATAACTGAAATCATACATTTGCATAAATTCTTCCAATAAAAAAAAGATAAACCGTATTGTTGTTACACTTAATGGTTAAACCGAGTCAGTAGAAATGACTTTAGTTATTACTGTGGTAATACAGTACAATTACCACACAATGCCAAGAAAAGCAAAACCCAGGAATTGTATTTGGTAGATATTTTCAGTTTTGGCATAATACGGTGGTTTGTCACAGATTAACCCTCTTTGGGACAGCCTTGTAGGGGCATCAACGCTTCAGAAAAGGACACAGCTAGAAAGATGGCCAGTGACCTAACCCATAACCTTATCTAGTTCTTTGAGTTGCTTTTCTTCAGGAGGGAGTGTAGCTTAAAGAACCAGTACAATGATGTTAATTCAGTCTGACAAAGCTTATTGTGGAATGTTAATGTTAGGAGTGTCATTTTTTCAGCTTCAGATGTATCATTTGATTTGTTATAACTGTTTTAGTGCATCGTCTCTGAGCACAGCCAACTCCCAAGTATGTTGAGGGGTGAGATGTCCAGTTAGTATCATGAAGCTTTCAAATGTAAACAAATGTTTGATGCTGTTCATATCCAGGGGGATAGAGATCAGGGCCCTGTTTCTTGTACCTGGTTCAACTAAGTCGATCAAGATGTCATTATCCAGCTTCAGTTAACCCGATGTTTGAAGCCGGGATTTTCCTGTTCCTCGAAGGTGGATTCAGTCTCGTTAACTCAAGCCAGACTTGCGACCCAGGCTAAATGCGCGCGGCCGCTTCAGTTGAAAAGCCAGCACGTATCGATAGCAGAGAATCTGATTCTCTAGCGGCATTGATTGATTAATTGATTTAGAACTTTATTAACATATTGCAGTACGGCTCAATCGCCTCGCCGACAAGTTAAATGCGTTATCTATAGGCTAATTTCAAGTCCCTCATTACCTCAATCAATCAGATTATATTTCTTTAAACCTGCCTGCTGGATTGAATAATCAAATGAGATCTTGCTAGCGAAAATAATTAGTAAAACTGTCATACAGAATAACGATACGGCTCCCTTACCCATTGATTGATGTATGGTCAATCTTTTACTTATCTTCTCTGTGGTCTAACGGGTTGTTCTTCTGACTTTCACACAGACGACCGGGGTTCGAGACCCAGTCGTCTCCTTCTTTTTGCAATATAGGAATAATTCAATTTGGTGCACGTTGAGAGCTATATAAAGAATGACATCCTCAATGCATGTAGATTTATAATATTTTAACTTAAAACTATGCTACCTTTGCGTATAATCATTAATATTATATTCCAAAAATGTATATTGGAAAGACGGGGATTCGAACCCCAGTCGCCGGGTTGCCAGGATTGAGCACTACCGCTGAGCCACTGTGCCAGATGGGATAAATTCATTGTTTATACATTAATGAACGAGAGACCCGTGTTTCGAATATTCTTTGTTTTGAAGGAAGTTTTATCTCTTTATCCTCATTCATTAATGTGACGTCAACGGCTCATTCAATTTCTCAAATCCGTCAAACAGCGCATCTCATCAGACATCTTAATCCCAGTTACAATTAAAATAACCACATAATGTGTACATCGCACGAGCGAGCGCCACGGTATATATAACGTGCATTATTTAGGACAAAGTGAATTTAGTATCAGCATTTTGGGTCTATTTTACATTTCAAAAGCCCCCTCTGGAAGAATGGAGCACAAAAACGTAATTCAGAATGGTATAATGCAGATCGTAGACTGTGGGAATAATTTCAGGAAACGGGCTGTCACTTCTTTGCGGGGGCGTGGCGATGGTTCAGGCTAACTTGAACTTAAACTCTGCTTTCGACCAGGCTCAAACTTTTGGATCTGTTGTCATGGTGATTTGGAAAATCCAGGTACGGGGAACCGGAAAGTCCGGCTAACTCAGTTATCCAGTTAAAGTTATCCGGCTAACTCAGTTATCCAGGTACGGGGAACGGGGCCCAGGCTCACAATTTTACATCAACATACCTTCTGTTAGATTGAAAAACACAATTGTCACTGTCCTGAATCTTGAAAGCATCCTGGTTCAGTAATATTAGGAGCTTTCAGCCATCAGTCTGCTGAGCAGTTTAACATAAACACAAGTAATAAATAACTGAACACTTCATAGGAGTAGTATATGACTGTCACGTCATCCCTCCTTGTTTTATTGCCTAACTTATGCAGTGAATTTCAATTTAAACGGATGATATGTTGTACTGTTGTATTACTATGTGTAACATTGAGCTGTGCACTCAAGAGCTTTAAAACTCAAGCAGAATAAAAGGTTCAAGATTTACTTTCTACTTTATTTTCCCCTCTGATCTTTGAGGTAGATTTGTCTTTTCTTTCATTCATTCATTCATTCATTCATTCATTCATTCATTGAACCTTGATTTAATGATGAAAGATCGTTTAGGGCAAGGCCTCATTTGCAATGATATTGAGAATACATATACAGCAACACAACACAACAAATGTAAAGGTGGTACAAGAGAAAGTGTATGATAGTGAAAATAAAAAGTACTGAATTACCACTCAAATCCACATCTGTGCAGCAGTGACTATATAGTGTAGTGTAGGAAATGTGCAGTGAATATGTAGTTCACCTACTCCTCAAGACTGACCTGTCCCACTAACGGCTCTCTAATAGTTTGGTCCTTTCATCTCTTCGATTTTGGTCCATTCACACTAGGGCTGCAACGATTAGTCGACATAATCGACAACGTCGATTATAAAAAATCGTCGACGAGGAATTGTTGCGTCGATTAGTCATAAAAAAAATATATTATATTATTTTTTTATTTATATATTTTTTTTGCACTACCCATCTTTGTGAAAGTGGCTTCTCAGCTCTGGTCCAGCCAGCTGAAGAATTCTTAGCTTAACATAACAGACCGACAGTAAGTTTGGGGGAACTAATGGGATAACTGGGGATGTTGTTTGGTCCTGACAAGAGTCTCAAAGCAACTCTGAGGTCATGCTCAATGTCCAATCTGTTCCTCTGTTCTGTCTTCAGCTGGACCAGAGCTGAGAAGCCACTTTCACAAAGATAGGTAGTGCAAAAAAATATATAAAAAAATATAATTTTTTTCTTTTTTTTCTTTTTTTTTCTTTTTTTATATAATTGTTTTTCGATTAGTCGACTAATCGAAAAAATAATCAACAGATTAGTCGACTACCAAAATAGTCATTAATTGCAGCCCTAATTCACACTCACATCAGCCTATCACAACTGATCATCTTAGCCCTCTAAATGTATGATTGTGGTGGAAAGGGTCATTTCAGATGCAATTCGCAAATCTTCAATAAGTGCTTAGTTTTCATATCTGGTATCATATCAGGATCATATCTGGTTATATAAGACACTGGCATGTAGGGGGGGGGGGGGGGGGGGCTTTTTGTCCTGGAAGACATCAGGGAAGAAATGCATCATGGGATGTTGCATTAGTAGCGATTATAATGTTCCTATTGGCCAAATGGCACCAAATGGCACCAACCGTGTTATGGTCACTTATACATGATATCTACACATGATCATTTTCTGTCATAAGCCATGGCCATAGCATTTGAACAAACTTTTAGGAAAACTGTGGAATATCAAACACAAGTAACCTTTTTTCAGTTTGGGCCAGAGATGCTTTGTGCAGAATTTGGTGATATTTGTTCCCAAGATTTGTAGGAGTAGTGAAAAATACAGTTACAGCTAATGGATGTGGCTTACATGGGTAGATTTGTCTGGACCCAGAGAATCCAAACAAAAATATATGTGTTACAGCTCAAAAAGTTCTAGAGATATGTGAAATACAGACACAGTAACACAGACATGCACGCAGATATTCCTTCCTTTATAGTTAGATATCCTGTAAATGTGTTTTATGGATAAATGTGTTTTATGGTCCCTCCAGTAGCATTGTGTCACATGCGTCTTCACGTGTTGGAGAGTGAAGGAGAATACCAGGCAGTGTTTTCTATGTTTATGACGGGCCATATGGTCTGTGTCCTTCTTGCCACCCCCACCCCCCAACAATGACATTGTTCAGAAATGAATCTCCTCTCTTAGCCCTCTCTGCTCATCCCATCACCCTCAGAGAGGTGTTCCACAGGTCCTACCGCACACCGCCTGGGCCTCTGGCGTCCCAGGTAGACCTAACCAAATGCTGTCAGATGGGCTCAGCGTCTCCCCCTCGTCAAAAGGCCCGCCCCCGCTTGTCTAGCCCTGTTCCCTGCCTCCAGATGTGGCTTAATTTACTGCGACTCGGCTAATTACTGTAATTAAGGATTAATTACTGTTAATTACCTTCGCATAAACTCATCACCAGTCAAAGAGCGGAGCCTTATGAAATGTGCCACGCTCAGGAACACCCACCGCGGGGACGTGAGAAGGACTGTGTTTATCAGACCTCTTGTTTCACTTGGTGTTCTGGTGCAGAGAGGGGCCTTGTTAGGGCAACAGGTAGGGCAGGACGCTACCTGCCATGGACCATCACCTCCTAGCTCCTAATGCTCTACTGCACACAACCTCACCAACTGCTTTCTGGGACAGTTTCACTCTGATGGCTGTCAAGGCTAAAGAATTGGAAGAAATTCAGCAACACTCAAGAGAAGGATAGGCTTTTAATGTTACAACCAATGCGTTTCGGCTCCGGGTTGGTTTCAAGGCTTACCGTCTATTATGTGCTAGTGAAAAAAAAATTGAATACATTTTTTAATCACTGTTCCCAGAGTGGAAAGGAATCACAACCTGGGCATGACATAAGAGCATAATGGCTGCCGTGTAAAGATAAATAAACAAGAATACATTTAACACCAGCTCATTGTTTGTTTGGGTCCAAAGTTTCAAATGTCAAGACTGCTCAGGTCTAACATCATCATTCCCTAGACGTCTTTCATAATGAATAGGCCTATACGTACCCACCAAAACAATCTGAATCTTCCTATCACTGTACTGACAGCGCCAGCGTGTCTGTTATAATTAGGCAAGGTAGCGCTAACAATGGATGGTTGCTAGAGGCTGCATCCTTAATGAAGGTAATGAAGACACCCCCTGCTGTGTCGTACCCCCCCCCCCCCCCCCCCCCCCCCCAGGGAATGGAGATTAAGTCGCAATGACGCGCTTTCTTGGGTAAAAAAATCACCACACAATGATTACAGTAATTACAAACCTTGATAGTATCATAATAACAGGTAGGGAGATTCATATCTGATTTGCATGGAATTATGAACATAGCGTTTAGAATAGTTTTGAGCTTTAAAGGTCACATATTATGAAGAACTCACTTTTTCAGTGCTTGTGCTCATACATTTGGGTCTCTGATGGGCCTACTACCAACTAACACACAATCAGTCAGATCTTTCTGGGCTGCCTAGGTCAGAAAACATGTGATTCAACAAAGCCATACAGATTTTCCTCCCACTCCCATATTATGTGATTATAATATGGGGCCTTTTAAGTTTTACACATATCAATTATTGCTTTTTCTCTCTCCACGCACTTCGATACAAATCGAACC
Organism: Notolepis coatsorum; assembly: GCF_963971535.1. NCBI lineage: Eukaryota > Metazoa > Chordata > Actinopteri > Aulopiformes > Paralepididae > Notolepis > Notolepis coatsorum. The sequence goes on along the minus strand of NC_140177.1, from coordinate 60,874,397 downwards.
ACACCCACACATGTAAAGAACTACAATTATACAAATTTGTAATCTTTGACCAAAATATCGGATAAAACTATTAAGGTGTGGAAAGAATGTGAAACACAATTTGCGAGAGTTTCAGTAAAAACCAAGCTTCACAAAACTGTAAAATGTGATCAGTCGTTCCGGTGCTGTGTAGCCTGGTTTCACTGCAGACGCCCGCCCGACCGACTGAGGATGCCTCAGGACCCTCTCCATACCAACGTCTTTGTTCTCCCTGCTAGCCGGCTGACTTTGCTGCTTCCTCGCTCCACAAGCTTGTGACTCCACAGCCATTCAGCCACGCTGGCTCCCAATGTGGCCCCTGGAGCTATTAAAACTGCATGGGTTTGGATCATGAGTTTGATTAGATCAAGAAGATATATATTTTAAGACACTTCAAGAAAGGCTGACTGCCAGGGAGGGGCTAATATATCGCCTGTTCTGAATAATGAATTATTTTAACGAAGGCCTTTAATTGGGAGAGCTGTGCGGTGGTGGTAGGGAGGTGGGGTGGGTGTCTGAATGGTCCTCTCCTCTTGGCATTCGCTGCCTCGTTATCAGCCTGGCCCCTCAGGCCCCGGCCTGGCCTGCTTAAGACTCAGATGACGACGATAATTACCGTTATTAGTAGTAGCTGCAGGGGGAACTTGTTCTGAAAAACACCAAGCTGAGCGCTTGCCTCGCTCGCCAGCCGAGCACTGCTGCTTCTGCTGCTATTGCTGCTGCATGAGAAACTACCGGTCGCCTAGTGGAGGGAGAGCGAGAAAGGGCGAGAGAGAGAGAGAGAGAGAAAGAGAAAGAGAGAGAGAGGGAGAGAGAGAGAGAGAGGGAGAAAGAGGAGGGGATGGGAAGGGGAGCGGCCACCAAATCCCCCTAATGTGATGGCTGTCAGCTCGTCTCCCACCAGCTGTCACCTCCCAAATGCACTGGGGTTCATTTTTTTAATTGACACCTCGCTTTCCCATTCCATTTCTATTTTTCGCCTCTATTTCTCCCTCTCCATCACTCACTCCCTCCCTCCTCCTCCTCCAACCTCCTCCTCCCTCCTTCATCCCACATCTTCTTGTCCCTCTCTAGTATTTTCTCCGTCTTTTTCCTTGTCCTTGTTATCCCCCCACCCCCAACTATCCCATATAACACTACCCCCCCCCCTCTCCACATGACACTAGAGATGGCTGATAAAACATAAAGCTCTTTTAGAGGTGCTTTATGACTGTGCCCTTGTGTACTGAGGCTGTGCTGTTCATATTATCTGTTGATGGAGAGAGTGTTTTAGGCCAGGGAAAGTTTCCCATGAGCTCACAAGTACCGTAAATCACCAATCTAACATTGAAGTTAGCGGTGTGAAACATTTTAAGGATGGAAAGTTACAAAATTATACAAAATGTTGTGATAATAGTACAAGTTTGGTTGTTGTGTGGACCTAATTGTGTGTTACAGTATTTGATACAGTGATGGTTTGCCGAGGTATACAAGAATGCTTTTTTCCTTTCTTTTCTGGTTCAAAAAGGCACCTTGGTTCAATTTACCTATCTCAAGTCCCGCCCTCTTTTCTTGATCCTCCAATCACAACTATTGCTTCCCTCTGACAAACAGGATGAAGATCAAGAAAAGAGGGCAGGGCTTGAGATAGGTCAATAGGGGCAGCTGATATAGGCCTACAGTGAATTGATACACTGCAGGGGAGAGGGGGATTCATATTAGTGATATATTTATTTTATTTTTTATTTATCCTTTATTTATCCAGGAATGTCCCATTGAGATACAAGATCTCTTCTTCCAGGGAGTCCTGACCAACACGGCACACAACAAGTTTCAACATAAAACAGGGCATTAAACAAAAAACATACAATTCAAATATAAATACAGAAGGCCATTTGTGCAGTGGCAAGGAGCATAATCAGATCAGCAATAGCATCAGGTAAAACAGTTACATGTTTCATAAAGGGCTAATCGTAGCATACCTTTAAAAGCATTCACAGTAGGAAGTGCCTCTAGACAAAGTTTTACTTGCAGCGTATTCCATAAAAAGGGAGCATAGTGGGAGAATGCAGCTTTACCAAGCTCTGACTGCATCAAAGGAACATTTAAAAGCATCCCATTTGCTGCTCGTCTGGTATTAAAAAAAGCAAGTATAAAAGGACAGAAGTCTGGAGATATATAAGGGCAGCTTACCTAGCAATGACTTAAGGATACAAATCAACATGTGTGATTGTCTTCTTTGGTACAGAGAGGACCATCCTAATGACTGATACAAAGTGCAGTGGTGGGTGCGAGAGCCTGCACCCGTTACAAAACGTATGGCAGTATGGTACGCAGAATCCAGCTTTTTAAGCAGGGAGGAAGGAGAATGCATTTTTTTTTGATCCACTTTTTCTCCCATTTTCTATATTTTCTCCCATCCCAATTTCGTATCATCCAATTCAACCCTCCCCTGTCACGAACGCTGTTTCTTGCCTCCCACAAGCCGGCTGCAATGTGGACTAAGTCATACATAGCACAAGTCCCCTCCGGTACTTGAGGTAACAGCAGTCGCATCTTTTCACCTGCGCAGCTCGATCTCTCAGTGGCGAGGAGTAACGCGTGGGAGGCTCACGCTGCCCCCGATACTTCCTGATTCTACTGCGCAGGCGCACCAACCGACCTGTAGGAGTCGCTGTCCACAACGCCCGATCCCCACCCATCAGTTTCCCACCCCCTAATACGGCCAATGTGTATTAGTACGGACGACCAGCTAAACTGAAAGCAAATGTGGAGCGCTGGGCTCGAACAGGCGAGCCCAGCGTCTCCAGATTTCGTGGCGAGCGCCTTGCCCACTACGCCACGTAGCCGCCTTGAGGAAGGAGCATGCATAT